>NC_134404.1:263402237-263702237 GCF_038048845.1 Mixophyes fleayi
GTTAGACAAAGTCTTGTGAGCTGACAAACAATAGCAGACATGACCTTTTTCTATAACATTAGGCTGATCTGGAAAGCATAATACTGTGATAGGGCAGAGTATACTTCACTGGATGATGATAGCAAAACTAGATACATGTATACATTATGACACTTCCAGCAGTGCAGTTCTGGGCCATTGCAAAGAAAGCATGTTAGGCTTTAAGCGACTATGGTATAACATGAGAGGTGTATTAAGAATGTTACCAATGTGATTCTGCTATTAACTCAGGACTATAACAGTGCCAAGACACATCATATCTAAGGATTGTAAATGCTTAGAGTCCTGCAGTGCTGAAGCACATTTGCTTGAAACTTTCATACCTCTCAGCATTTCCAATTCTGGAAATCGGGACAGTTTTGACCACACACATTGTGCAGCCCCATTAACATACAAAGTTCTGCCACAATCTGGGCTATTGGAGTGCATGTATTTCCTGATGTATGAGTGTTTTGATCACAGAAGCCAGATATTATTCAATATTACATGATTTCACCCAGATCTGTATGGTTAGTGGCTTAAAAACAGACTAGTGTATATCTTATAACATAAAGAGAATTGTTGTCAGAGCTTATAATTAACACTGCATATCTGTGTGTATCTAGCAAATGAAAATATGAGGTATTAGTTCTAGGGGCTTACATCTTGCAAGGGCTGACTTGTGAGCCACACCCATATGAGCCTTAAAAAGGCTTGATGGACAGCTGTTATGACAACATAAGGCAATATTTTGAGACAAAATCAGAGAAAAAAATAAGTCTGCACTCGTTATATCCCATATTATATATGGTACCAGCTGCATGGCAATAAGCCCGTGCTCAGTATATCCCATATTGTATATGGTACTAGCTGCATGGCAATAAGCCTGTGCTCGGTATATCCCATATTATATATGGTACCAGCTGCATGGCAATATAAATGCCTATATATGTATACAAAACAGAAAGACAGTTGTCAGGGCTTATCCTTAACACCGCATATCTGTGTGTACCTGGCAAAATTAAAACATCATATTTTGATCAAAACATTTAAGCCTGACAGAATGATGATGGCCAGATCGTAAATGGGTAAAATAGGTTGGACTGCCCATGCCAATCACATAATTTAATGTGAGAGAAGAGACTGGTATTCTTGGCAGAAGAGGGTGGCACATAATTGGATGTGAGTGCCATTCCTTAACGATACAATAGGCTGATAGAAACCAGAGCTTTCACTTGTGTTGTCAGCTGTAAAGGTATTGTAGTTGTAACGCTTATTTGTACAGCAGTGCAGGGTATATTAGCTGTCTTTATTACTGGGGTTATATTATTACTGCGGAGCCATACTGAGCAGTAGTTCAGCTCATCACCAATTTGTAAAAATAAAATTAAACTTAGCTTGCAGACAAATGTGTTAATGACTTTGACTGTCCTCATTCTTCTGTTATTCCCAAGATAGCTGAGTACCTGTAGCCCAGCATGTTTGGGTTTATACATGAAAGATCTTTATTTAGATGTGAATTTGTTATTGGGTCTGGCTAGAGTTACAAGTGTATAACATGACTACGGTTGCTCTCCCTGATTATGCTCACATCTGGCCAGTATAGCAACATTTGGGCACTGTTGTATAAACAACTGGCTAGATGACAGCTGGCTTTGTTGAAGATAAATAGATTTATGCATATTTTTTTCAAACCATTCTCCAGCTGGCATTTATAGCAGAACTGTTCACCCAAGCCAAGGCGGAATGACTGGAGACACAGAATATGCTCTTTCTACTGCCTTCACATTTTGTCCTTAGAAATATCATACCTAAACCCTTCCCATAACCTCCTATTTCTTATTGCCTTCAGAGTCTGAAAGCAAAATAAAAAGCATTTAGGGCAATAATTATAAGTTAAAACATATCATATAAAAAAAAGCAAGAAACAGCACTCAACCAATTATAAATATGAAAAGTACATTTTTTGCATCTATATATAAATCAATAGCTAAGACATGCTGGAGAAATTTTGTATACCTATTTTGTACAAACCTTGCACAAGCTAGCCTCCCCACACGTAGGCAAGTCAATATAGTGCTATGTCTATATAATATCCTTACATGAAACTGAACCTCACTTGCTGTTCTCTTCATTTAGTGGGGAACCTTCTAAGATACTTTACACTTTCAGTGACGTCATTAAGGTCTTGTACCCACAAACGTTCATTGCATACATTTTTAACAGTAGTAATAATGTAAACAGATCTGAAAGTTTTACTCATCGTTTCAAATATCGCCATATTTAACTTATGTTTTTTACTAGCGTTCTCCTGTGTGGGGTTTGCTTTTTTTTAAACACACGTCTTGCTCTATTCACATGAGTTTAGCACGGGTAAACATTGGGAAAAATGTCAGTTTCTGTTATTAGTGCTTATGACCTGTAAGCACTATTAACAGAAACTGACATTTTTTGTCACTGACATTTTTACCAGCTTCACAAAATGCATTGCCAGTGTGTACCTGGCCTTAATGAATGTGTGTGTGTGTGGGGGGTGTAGAGCTATCATTACAGGTAGACAACTGCATCTAATTATATAGCGTCACTAATTTCGCAGCGCTGTATAGAGAACTCACTCACGATGTGGTCTAATGAATCTATATAGAAAATTGTGTACAGCATCAGTTTGCTGTGGGGTACACTCTAGGGCAGCGGTTGGCCACCTGTGGCTCTTTGAGCCACAAAATGTGGCTCCTGGCCGAGAACATCAATGAAGTATAGACACCCAGGTGTCAGCAGGGGCAGACAGGAAAATAATCAGCTGCTCGACTGACTGAGAGCAGCCATGTCTTGTGAAAATCCTCTGAGCAATGCATGGAGGTCACAGTGTCGCAGACAATCCAATCATTGAAGGAGGAGGACAGAGTGTAGTGTACTCTTCCTTCTTCCTCTGCCTGGGCAAGTGATGGACATGTGAGATCTGAAATCATGTGAAGAGGCTGATGGGCATGTAAGGAGATGTGATGGAATTTGGGGAGATCTGATGGTATGTGGGGAGCTTTGATGGCAATTGGGGAGGTCTGATAGGCATTTGGGAATATCTGACAAACATGTAAGGGGCATGTGGGGAGATCTGATTGCGTATTGGGATGACCAATGGGCATGTAAAGAGGTCAGAGGAGCACATTAAGAGGTCTGAAGGATTGTGAATACAGTAGCAGTGTAACCTTTGAACCCTCCCACCTGTGCTGATTTTATGATTATTCTGAACATTTTGGCAGTGTTGGATAATTTCTTTTTTGCTTAGAAAGATATTGTAAATGATTTTATATTTTCAATGTATGTGTGTACGGTATGCGCATGTTTATTCTGGTTATATGTATATGCACACACACATATAAAACGTAAAGTTGGCTCTTTGCAGTACCTATAGATATTGTTTTGCTCTGGGTTTCTGACTGGTTGGCCACCCCTGCTCTAGGGCATTGATTGGAAGCCTCCATCCTTGTTATACCCTGTCAAGCTTTTACTGTTTTTTGGCCCAATATGCCCCATCAGCCTCAACTCTTATTTTTGCTTTATTCCTTGCATATTTAACCTGTGGCTGCAGCTCTTGTTCTGAGATTCAGGGTAATAGGTGGTCCTTTTAAAGGTCAGAGAACTGCACATGTGGCCCCTGAAGGGTATCTGGTTGAGTGTTAAAATCAGGGTCTCCCTTAGTCAACATTAAAAATCATTTTAAAATTATTTAAAAAAGGGAAATGTATACTTGTGTTTATTACTTTAAAATAACCAACACATATTTAGGGGGGAATTCAATTCCCCGAATTGTTCTAAAGACCGTGGGGTGCTTGCTATTACCGTTAGTACTGTACGGTAATTTCAACGCAGATTTCTGTTTGCAACTGAGGGAGCTCCGACAAAAATCAGTGTTGAAATTACCATACTAACTGTAATAACGCGCAGCAATTACATTAGTAACGCTGTCAATTGAATTCTCCCTTAGTGTTGCTAAACTAAGGATAGCTAGCAGATTACATCTATAATAATTAATGGGCTAGCATTAACTGTGTAAAAGTTAAAGAGCAGATCTTGAAATATTAGATGGATTATTGATTTATTAGCGTTGTTCATACTTACTTTTATTACACCTGCATTTATCAGTGTATTTTAACTTTGTTACTGTTGTAGTTATTTTCATCTAGTAAACTCATCGCATTAAAGGATAATCACTAAAATGCTGTACAAACTACAGGTGTGGGCAAACCATGAATATTGGGTTGCCTATAATCTGTCCATAATCTCCGAAGACCTACCAAGTTCACCTTCTAGAATTGCAGTGATATATGATATTATAAATGTTCTGTAGCCACTATGATTTAACATGAATACTGTTTCACTTAATGCGTTAGATTCTTTATTGCTATTTTGAAAAATAATTGTTTGACATATCTTAGTGATTGAAGTTCGATATTACATGATCTTAAATGTTTCTAAAGTAGTGAAAGCATTGAGAGCATTTGAGTTTCTCATAGCAATTAAGGGAAGAACTTCTCACCAAGTTTTCTACAATGTATTACACATGCAAAATAGAAACAGGTATTAATATCAGAGTAATTAATAACACCCAATGCGGGAGTAGGGTTTATGGTGTCAAGAATTATTGAGTACCTGACATGATAAATCCCTACCCCACACCCAGTACTGTTAATTACACTGATGTTAATATCTGCAAGTTTTACAATGAATGTAGAATTTCAATAAATGGGGAGTATTTTTCCAAAAACCTAGCTCGAAAAATTGGCTTATTACAAGTTAAGGAAGTGTTTAAGTTTTGTCAATCTATTAACTACCAGCTGTATATGATTGGAGGACCTCAAGGAGGGAAGTCAGGATTTCCCATGAAGACCCTCAGGAGGGTTGCTCCTTTCATGCTCCTTTTGCTACTTATAAATCAATTCAGCAAATTTCATTTTGTGTAATGATAAAATAATTATTTTTAGTTTTAAGAGACCAAAGCTGACCTGGGAACCTGAGATTACCAAAATTATATAAAAGGCCAGAGAGTATGACCATTGTATATAATTTGCCTTTCCAAAACAGGATATTGTCTGAGAGTAAAGCTTTAAAGAATTAGTAGTTATTATTTTCATACAACATCAATATAAAGAAGGGGCAGTTTGAAATGTGGGTTCTGTGGACAAGAGGCAATCTTAACCAGCTTCTGCAATGGATTGTGCAAAAGTATCAAAAACTTTCAAAAGATTTGGGAGATGGGGCAGAGGGTTAGTGAGGAATGGGAAGTCATTGGTGATTATTGACTCATCAGTAACTTATTCACACATCAGTAAGTTTAGGGTTGACCCTGATGTTCCTCACCAGTAGTTATATAGCCAACGTGAAAAAATCAAGGTAGAGGAAGCAGCTTTGTCTGGTCACTAGTCCTATTTCAAATTGTGGGGGGTGGGTGTGTCTTGTAACTTGAGGGATGTTGCTTGTAAGCAGGTTGTCTACAAAGATTTCCCTCACACACATCTTTTCCACAACAATATACAAAAAAAGACTTCTCTATATCCAATGGTGATACACAGAAATCATTATTGCATGTTATGCAAGTATTTTTGATTTAGGAACATTGTTTGGAACACTTTTCAAATTTGTGATGCTAAGTTCTTGACAGAACCTCCTGCTAAGCTCCTACTGACTATGGCATCTTTGCACGTAAGTGAAATGTAAATACCTTTATAAGGAAATGTCTGTATTTTAACTTACTGCAGGTTAGTGGTACCATTAAATTAGTAGGAAATTGTTTAATAAATATATACAAATTCAGTCAAATTGAACCAGTAGTGCAAATTACAGTGAATCGTGTGGTGTCTGTGTAATGTCCCCGGTGTTACTATAGTAGTGCAAGCTCATGGTAACAGCAGGCAAGATCATTGGGAGTGCAGTGCAAGAGTGAGGCGCTAGCCTTGCGAGTAGATGTGCAGTGACGTGGACAGCAGCACCACCACCGTAAGGGAGTTGTGGGCAGCGTTATGATAGGTGTGTTTATGGGTCCCAGGCAAAAGGAAGTGGGGATGCTGCAAGGGCACCAGTTATGACCAGATCAGGTGGTCAAGAGCCCCAATAGTAAGGAGGCACCAGAGGGGTCTTGTCTATAGCTTGTGGTCCCCTCAAGGAGCGGGTGCATGGCAGCTGCCATGAGTGCCAGTTATAGAGGTCATGGAGGCACTTTTAGCGCCATGATACCTGTTCTGTTAACACCACCAAAACATTTTTATGCAATAATGCTTCAAAATATTTAACTTTTTAAAATAAGTCAAATTGTGTATTTATATATACAAATAAATAGGTTAATGTGTATTTTTTCTATTTTCGCTATTTAAAGCTGTATGCTATACCACATTATTACATGTCTGAAAATATTGACATTGTATGTACTGTCTCAGTTAAAGATTTTTCATAAATTAATAACGTGGTATATATCATTAATTAGCGTCAGTACATGTTATCCTATATATTTGTGTGTCTATATTTAGAGTGTGACAGCACTTGTGGATAAGTTTTAGCCAGAATTTTATGTTTTGAAACACCTGGTAAATTTATTAGTTGAATATTTATGTTAAAATAACATCATTATATATAAATTATATGTTATTTATGTGTGGTTTTTTTTTCTTAATACCTAAATTTTCTCTTCTCTACTAATAGAATGAAAGTCCAAATGACATGCACACAACAATGGAATTTGGTACAGTGAAGCAATAAGTTAACTCTTTTTGCTCTTGGCCAATATCGCGTCAGTACAGTAGCGTAAAACTCAGTTGCCTCTGCTATATATTTTTATTTTCAGAAATGTGGACAATTACTAGTTTTTGTGGGGGAATTTATCGCTGCAATGCGGAAATCAATCATGAATACCCTCCTCTTTGCAGGCCGAAGCAGATCTCTAAAAGCAAGCTAAAACAGCAGAACTTGTAATGCAATAAAATGTCCATGTACTCATGGACAAGTATGTTATCTCTCATGCCTCATTATCTGGTATTTGATGCAAAGTGCCCCTCTGTTTTATAATATTCTATGATCAAAAAATCCAATAACACTTCCTTAGCCTTATAAATCTGTTAAACATCAGAGGGTATATGAGCACAGGTTGTATTCTGAGTCATATATGGCTTTGGTTTACCTCTAACCATGGGCAGGCTGGTCTGGGGGGCAGGGTGGCATCTGCCCCCCAGGCCGGTCCCATAGTGGGCTAACTTGGGCTGGGTCATTGGGCCACCTGCATTTATTATCCCTTTTAAATAGGCTGCAGAGTCGAGTTTTGCTCCCGGGCTAAAATTTGCCAGCCCTCCCCTGCCTCTAACCCATACTGTAATTTATTTATTATTTTTATAATTACATTTTTTAATTGTTGATTTTAGAATCTGTTTAGTGGTTCCTGAATTGAACAAAGTTCCTTCTGTCTGCTTCATCAAAGAATATGTGATGTAAGGAGATGAATGTTCTTTTATGTTTAAATTTGTATAAAAAAAAAGAAAACAAAGTTTTGTTGCACCCTAAATGTGTACAACATTCTGTTCGCTATTTTAACATGGCTGTGCAGGGGTTATGTGAGTGGCAGCACAGAAGCCGCAATCTCTGTGGTTTCTGATTGGTCCTCCCGCTCACAACTCCTCCTCCTCAGCGTCATACAACCTAATTAATGGCCAGGCCTGTGAGACCAACCATGGAGCCCTTAGCTAAATGGCTGAATGGAGTACCCATGGGGCTGCAGGGGAGGGGAACAAATGGCTTGGAAGCAGTTTTGGAATGGGCTGCAGAGACAACTGTTATAATAGATTCAGACTGCAGTTCAAACATCCATATCTATTTGTTCTAGCCTGTATCTTCCTACCCTCTTCTCAGATCGTGTAGCCTAAGCAAAATATCTGAATTTATTTTTGCTTCTCTCAGCTTGTCTAAGTAAAATAAAAATGCATTTATTCTTTTAATAAAGAATAGTTGAAGACGTGTCACATTATTATTATTCATAGTTAGAAAAGTTATACTGTATATTTGCAATAAAAATCTATCTCTCATGAAATATTGACTCCGGAAGTGTAAAATGAAATTGCTATCTTCATGGCTTTGGAAATTACAAATGCTACTTGCACATATTTTTCACTTGTGAAATCTTAACACTACATTTATGATTTGCTATAAAGCCTACACGCATTGCATTGATTTAACTTTTTTTGTAGGCAATGAAGCAATCTTTCCGTTAAACCTTTATGTTCTTGTCAATTTCTATCTTACTATCATCATTATTTCTTCATCCATTGACCTTAAACAGACTAATTATTTTCTTCCATCCTCATTTCTTGTATCATGTTCACTTTTAAATTATTATAATTTGCAGCTCTAATTCATTTGCCTAGAGCGCCAATTGTTTAAAGAAGTTAACCGATTCATCTTTTGCCTTTTGCATAATGGCCATCATTAGATGTGCTGGTTAATTATTGAAATGCCAATGATCTGGATATTCCATCTTCAGTTTGATTAGTTGCAAATATCTGAATTTATTTAAAGCGGTAATATAGTTTGCCCTTCACAAAGTCAGACTGAAATGTTTTTCTTTCTATTAGGCAACTTTTGGTCATATATATGTGATTGGGTGAGCAAGTTCTGTGCCACTTAGAAGCCATCATTGTACCAGTCCAACCTGGTCTTGTGCACACAGCATTTGCTAAAAAAAAAAAGTAATAAATAATAATAAATGAAACTAGTAGGTGCCTATTGAAGCACACAGAGGGAGCGTGCATTTGTAGTGCCCTGCTTTTTGTTGCATGTTCCTCTAGTTATAACGTAGTCTATAAACTAATTTGGTTTGCTGTTTCTATAAATATATTTAGATACACCTCAAATAAACACAATGGCATATTCATCCAACAGTCCTGTTTTGATTTGTGGACAATCCTGTTTTGATTAGTGGTGGATATAAAAAGGTTGGAACTGCAGTTTGGGTGGTGGTTCATGGCAAAATGGCCCTTAGCACACAGCGTATTAATGCCTATTTTGTCCATGTTTGAGGGGAATCCTGGGAGATTTTTCCTTTGTAGTATTGAGGGAATCTGTTCCAAAATTTCACTGTTATTTTAAGTTTAAGAATTTTAAGACACAACTGTGTTACAAAGTGTTTCTCTGAGTTTGTAGAGACCAGTTACTGGATGAAGCGGCATTAAACCATTGCCAATATTTAAGAAATGATCAGCAAACTTACCGTCCATTGTGTTGCCATGCAGAGAAACTCTCATATTTGTGGTTAGTCGCAAAGTGCGTACATGCCTGCAAAGATGTGATGATTTAAGGCATGCATTAATTTTATCCGCCATTGTTCCTTTTGGAATGACCGGCAATGTTTGTCGAAAATCTCCAGCCAATACAACAGTGACTCCACCCATTAGTAAATCATTGCCTCTTAAAAATTGAAGTGTTTGATTGAGGGCCTGTAAAGCATTTTTGTGTGACAAGGTGCATTCATCCCATACAATGACCTGACATTGCTGCAGAATCTGATTTTTTTCTGTTCGTTTAGTGATATTGCAGACGTGAGTTCTACTTCGGGCCAGATTAAGCGGTAACTTGAAAGCTGAATGTGCTGTTCTTCCACCAGGGAGCAAAGTTGCAGCAATTCCAGAAGAGGCCACATCAATAGCTATCTTGGAATGTACTCGAATTTTAGCAAGTAACAACTTGATGAGAAACGTCTTACCTGTTCCTCCGGGTGCATCGAGAAAAAATATATTTCCCCTTTTTTTTGGAATTTCTTCCAAGACATTGTTCCAGACATTCTAGAGTTATGGTCGTTTTAGATGATTTTTAGTTGTTACCCCCCTCGCCACCCCCAGCCTTAGGAGTGCTAGGGGTGTCTTGCCCCCACAATATTTGTTGTCAGACTGTAAGTCATATGTGTACCAGGTTTGGTGTAAATTGTTCCAGACATTCCAGAGTTATGGTCGTTTTCGATTATTTTTAGGTGTTACCCCCCTCGCCACCCCCAGCCTTAGGAGTACTAGGGGTGTCTTGCCCCCACAATATTTGTTGTCAGACTGTAAGTCATATGTGTACCAGGTTTGGTGTAAATTGTTACAGACATTCCAGAGTTATGGTCGTTTTCGATGATTTTTAGGTGTTACCCCCCTCGCCACCCCCACCCTTAGGAGTTCTAGGGGTGTCTTGCCCCTACAATATTTGTTGTCAGACTGTAAGTCATATGTGTACCAGGTTTGGTGTAAATTGTTCCAGACATTCCAGAGTTATGGTCGTTTTCGATGATTTTTAGGTGTTACCCCCCTCACCACCCCCACCCTTAGGAGTGCTAGGGGTGTCTTGCCCCCACAATATTTGTTGTCAGACTGTAAGTCATATGTGTACCAGGTTTGGTGTAAATTGTTACAGACATTCCAGAGTTATGGTCGTTTTCGATGATTTTTAGGTGTTATCCCCCTCGCCACCCCCACCCTTAGGAGTGCTAGGGGTGTCTTGCCCCCACAATATTTGTTGTCAGACTGTAAGTCATATGTGTACCAGGTTTGGTGTAAATTGTTCCAGACATTCCAGAGTTATGGTCGTTTTCGATGATTTTTAGGTGTTACCCCCCTCGCCACCCCCACCCTTAGGAGTGCTAGGGGTGTCTTGCCCCCACAATATTTGTTGTCAGACTGTAAGTCATATGTGTACCAGGTTTGGTGTAAATTGTTACAGACATTCCAGAGTTATGGTCGTTTTCGATGATTTTTAGGTGTTACCCCCCTCGCCACCCCCACCCTTAGGAGTGCTAGGAGTGTCTTGCCCCCACAATATTTGTTGTCAGACTGTAAGTCATATGTGTACCAGGTTTGGTGTAAATTGTTCCAGACATTCCAGAGTTATGGTCGTTTTCGATGATTTTTAGGTGTTACCCCCCTCGCCACCCCCACCCCGTAATGAATTTCAATTTTAAATTTTTTTAGTTGCCTCCGTCATGTTTTAATACACTCGTATGCAAAATTTCATGATCTTCGCTTAAAAAATGTGGATTTGTATAGAAAGACAGACAGAAGGACAGAAGGACAAATTTTCTCTTTTATATATTAGATTTTAACTATCTTGAAAGATATTGTGCACCCTAATGATGACCCACTTGCTTCTGTACTTTTGCTTTGTTCTTCAAAAGAGGGCGTTGAAGGCGCTATTGTTCTTATTTAAATGTGCTTGTTTGTTCTGCCAATGTGTCTTTTTAAAATAAGGTCCTTTCTGTTGAGTTATCAGTTTGCTTGCACTGTTACATCTGTCTGTTCTAACCACTTTGAATATAGAATAACTATCACAACTACACTACCAAGATTCTGTTTTAATCTTACCTCATCATAAAAACTAATTATCATATTTTTAGATATGATTGGTCCTTCATTAACCCTGCTGACACTTTTACTAAATTATATTCTACAATATATTTCACAATATCTCAGAATCTTTCCAAATAAGTTACCAATAACAGAAGTCCGGCTCGCAGGTCTATCATTTCCTGGTTCAGATTTTGTTCCCTTTTTAAAGATTGTAACAACATCTGCCAATCATGTGACACTGACACTGTTATGAGGAAGTTGCTAAATATAACAAATAGTGGTCTAGAAATTACTGAAATTATCTTTGGCACATGTGTGGCTGCTACCAGGGCCAGGTGCTTTACCGATCTTGTATGTATTTAGGTGTAACTGTATCTGCTCCTTTGTTAGATAAGTAACATTAATGGTGGGCATAGGCTATTGCTACGGAACCTGTTTACTGGTACTTATTTCCTCCTTTGTGAATACATTTTCTTACTTTATAATTTAGTGGCCTAATATTATACTTTGTTTTTCTTTTTTGCTATTTATATTCTTGTTTCCGGATTAGATTTACTGTCTTTTGAGGCACATTTTTCAGCTTTAGTCTTTGTTAACCTGGTTTTTGTTTTACATACTTTGCTACATTCCCCGTATTTGCAAAATAAAATCTCAATCCTTTTTTGTTTTAACAACGTAAATGCTCTCTTTTTCTTCCTTATTACTTGCAACAGTATATATTTCAAATAGTTTTAAAAATTTCCCACTGGCTTTCATTTAAGAGTATGTTTTCACAATCTGCAAGTTTCAATACTCCTCTTAGCTGATCAAACTTTCAACTTAGAGAAAATCAAACTCGTCTACTAGACCTATGTCACAAACAGCTTTATTGAAACTCAAGTCAGATGTTACCATGATGTGGTCATTATTCCCTAAATGACCCCTCATCTGTACTTTAACTCTATCTGTTCTATTCTACAGCACCATGTCCAGCAGAGCACCCTCCCTCTAGTGGATCACTTGTGAAAGGTGGCGTTTGTTAAAATAGATTTAAAAAATGTCTTCCTTTGCTAGAAGTTCATTGTCCCAATTTATATCTGAATAGCTAAAATCATTCACGAAGGGGCGAATACATTTTTGGCTTTTCTTTTTTTATTTTAAACATTTTTTTATTTAGTGACAGTAGAGTTGAAAATCTGATATGATTGTTACAGCAGTTTTAAGGGAAATTCATACCTCGCAACTTTCAAGTCTCCAGTAGTGGGACAGGGGACCTAGTTACGTTACGATGGGGTGTAGCCACATCACATTGGGGTTCTGGCTGTCTCATGTTAGGGGTGTGGACACCCACCCATATGGTACTTCGCTAGACTGTCCACTAGGTATCTCCCTTCCCACCTGCGGGACAAACATGTCCCCAGTTGGGACAGAGCCCTAAATTTGGGACTGTCCCACTGATATCAGAATGGTTGGGAGGTATGGAAATTAATACTTGTGTACAAGATTATAATAAATGAAAGATACTATAAAGCAGTGTAATGTCATTATGTATGATAAGGTAAAGAATAAGAATGGGGGGCGCATGTATCATGCAGGGAAGAAAACTATGAAGAAAGCGAATAATAAGAGGATTAACATAAGGAAATGTTATATAAAATAATCTGCATAAAAAAAGTATATTAAAACAATACGTGTGTTATAGTGATTTAACCAAGGAGACCATGTTTTATCAAATGTTTAGATGAGTCATTTACAATGCAAGTGATGTGTTCCATTTTACAAGCATTCTAAACTCTTATTTATTACTGCTGTAAGGGAGGGAGAGAGGGATCAGGGGATCTTCATAAACTTGCAATTTCAGAGGTTGCAACACTACAAATTTGACAAAATAATTTATTGAGATATTTTAGTTTGTAATAGTAATTGGCTTTCAGTACAATAATTGATGCTATGTGACTTAAAACAAACACCAATCCATTCTTAACTCCTGTTTTTTTTCTCTCTCCATGTATATCTATTCTAAGGATTCTACATTGTCATTGTTTTTATACTACTGAACAGGTCATAAACAGGTTTCTACATATACTTCAAACCCTCCCATTGTGGCCTATTTATCAATTTGCATGATAAGGCTGATTTTTCTATCACTTCTAACCACAGTTTTGTAATAGTAATAATTCAAAGCAGCAGAGCGATACTAAGCTGGCTCAGCGCTACTGACCCGGAGCTCTAAGGGTTAACTCACCAAGCCAGTCTAAGGGGATATACACATGCATGACTCTGCTAGCCGGTTCATGCATGTATAGTGGAACTGAAAACCCAGGAGATGGCAAACTGTTAAATCCTTTACTATCAGGAGCTTCCTTTCCATCACTTAACTCCTGTTCTCATGTTTACTCTAGCAGTCATTCCCCTGATTGCTAGTGGAAATATACTGCAGCAGCAATGCTACTCATCCAATTTAGGATATATATTTAATAATATATATATTAGAGTGTGTCAGATCAAGACTAGTTTCCCTGACTCTGTTTACTCTGCCCCTTCTTGTACCCGGTGACCTACCTCAGGAGACTGATCACCCATGTCTCCACACAAATCTGCACAAGCCCCATCTAGTGCCTGTTCAGTGAGCAGGAAGCTCCTCTCCCTGTTGTTAATGGACCTTAGTGTTGCAGGCTCATTTATATCTAGTATTTAGACTTCCATATGAGCAAATCACCTATATGTTGCACAGCAGTAGTCTCACTTAATCACATGATCTAGAAGTACATAAATAACACAATATTTACACTGGGTGGCATAATCAAGGTTCTGAGTATTACTTAACTAGCACTGTTGGATGTAATGTATAGTACTAATGAGTATTAATATAGTAGTGTTAGAGAACTATTAAACTACTAACAACTACAAAGTAATATTCTACTTAAAAAGGAAAATGAATAATGTACATAAAAAGATCACAATCTTTTAGAATGTACACGAAAAAATAAGAAAATAAATGTAGACATAAGTTGCTTTTTAAAGCACTGCTATTAAATTATGCCCTTGTTGGACTATGCTCATATCAAAAAAGATAAAATGTAAATTGTTCTATTTTATATCATGTTTTGAACATTATGATAGCCAAATGGTTATTTGATATTATTTAAAAATACTTGTTTACTTAGAAAAATGGGCCATGTTTTGTAGAGGCCACAGGCTGTGTGTCTTCTTTCCAAAATTCTTCCAGTGCACTTACAAACCACATGGGGCAAATGCACTTAACAGTACTGTTGGCTCCTTTCAAACTTACAAATCAACTTCCATCATATACCAAAGTGAAAAATATCCTGGGATTCACAGATGGTATTTCAGAAAATGCCAAATCATCTAATATTTTGTTTTCTATTGGCGAGAGAGCAGCAGACAACAGTGAAGCAGAACAGCAGATGTATGCACAGTAAGAATAAGAGTATAACTGTTAATAAAAAGTCATCGTGAACATGTTTCCACTAGGTTGTATTTTAATATGTTACTAATATATTTTGTTTTAAAAACAAATACAGAGCTCTTTATTGTACCTGCTAACTCCCTCATGTCCAAAACCAGTCCCAGGTATTACATATCTGTCCATGGAAAGGTCCCTGGGTTCTCTATAATGGTTACTTGCATACTGTTATTTTGTATACTAAATGTAGTTATCAAAATCCATTATTATTTTCTGGGACTTATAAGTTAACATTTATTGAATTTGACATTTGAAAATATAATTATACCCAAAGTCAGTACACATACCATGTTGAAGTTTATAGTCCTTGAATATCTCCGTAGACCATACACCACACAAAATATACTTAGATGTACTTGTTCAGTATGAAAATGTCCATGGGCTGATAAAATGTTGGGATCAGCTTCAGAGCTCAATCCGCAGTCAGCAAATCAGATACAGTTAAGTAGTGCTGGTAATTATCATCATAACTGTGTATTTTCACCAACTCTCAGGAACACATTTACTGTACCGTGTTTAACACTGCAAGTGTACAATATTACCAGGTCTCCATTCAGATGTATGCATCGAATTTTTGACTTCCCCATAGAATAATAACAAGTGGTTTGGATTAGGTTCATCTTAGGTTAATCCCACATATTACATTGATTCTCCCACACACAGTGTAAGTTTTAATCAGATCAATGTGAAAAAAAAGTTTTATAACAACCTCTACTTTTTCTTGCTATTGCTTAATAAAATTTATTACACATATAGGTTACATGGTTTAATTTAGTACCTAAACATGTTTTATGGACTTGTAAAATTGCTTCTTAAGTCTGAATATTGATCCAGAAAATGAAATGTACACTGATTAAAGAAATAAACAGTGGAGTCCAAGCAGATGGACTGAGTTCTCCCAGCATACATGCAGCTGGAACTGGAGCAGTATCTTGGCATGGAGCAACATAGCTCTGTTCAGAAGTTACACACATTCAGCAAATGCTCTGGGCATATAAAATCTGGCAGTGAAATTTGTTAGAATAACAAATTCCAACTGATGCAAAATATTATATTTTACTTCCAGAACCTCAGAGAATGTATGGTGCAACTTGAAGCACAGAGCATAACTTTTATAGGTTGTGCCAGCTATGCAAAATACTTTATAATCGAGTAAAGGTTGTTATTTCTCTGTACGTAAGTCACATAAAAGACTGCTTACTATGTAAAGCACTAAGGGTATATATGCATGCGCCTCAAAAATGCATTTACATACTTTTGTATATGGATTTTTGCTTAACGTTTACTCGAAGAAGCAGAACAGTGGTGGGCATGTGTGCGAAAGTATAGGCTGTGTACAGGAAAGGCCTGATCACGTATTTTCAATATAATTATACTTAGACTTGTGTCCACAGGAACTGGTTTTTTTTGGGGGGGGGTGTATCCTTTGTACTTGAGGGCTGGTGCAGCGGAACACAATGATGATGATTAACATATCACTATTCTGATTGGCAGATTGCATCTTGACTCCAACTGTTTTTAAATCATTAGGTATGTTATATACCATTTCGACTACTGATTTTTAGGTGTTTGTATTGATTTCCTCTTACAAGCGACACACTTTTGAGAGTGTTTGCATAATTGTATTAAACCCCAAAGTAGTCACACATTAAGTACACCGATCAGCAACTACATTAAAACCACTGACAAGTGGAGTGAATAGCATTGATTATCTTGTTACAATGGCACCTGTCAAGGGATGAGATATTTTAGGCAGCAAGTGAACAGTCAGTTCTTGAAATTGATGTGGTGGAAGCAGGAAAATGGGCAAGTGTAAGCATCTGAGTGACTTTGGCAAATTGTGATGGCTAGACGAATGGGTCAGAGCATCTTCAAAATGACAGGTGTTCTTGGGTGTTCTTGGTGTGCATTGGTTAGTACCTACCAAAAGTGGCCCAAGAAAGGACAACCAGTGAACCGGCAACAGGGTCATGTGTGTCCATGGCTCATTGATGCCAGTGGGAATTGAAGGTTAGCCCATCTGGTCCAATACCACAGAAGAGCTACTGTAGCACAAATTGCTAAAAAAGTTAATGCTGGCTACGATGGAAAGGTGTCAATACACACAGTGCATCGCAGCTTGCAGCATATGGGGCTGCATAGCCGCAGGCCGGTCAGATTGCCCATGCTGACCTCTGTCTACTGACAAAAGTTCCTAAATTGGCCATGTAAACACCAGAACTGGACCATGGAGCAAGAAGGTTGCCTGGTCTGATGAATCACATTTTCTTTTACATCATGTGTATGGCTGAGGGAGTGTCTGTTGTTTATCTGGGGAAGAGATGGCACTAGGATGCACTGTAGGAAGAAGACAAGCCAGCTGAGGCTATGTGATGCTCTGGACAATGTTCTGCTGGGAATCCTTAAGTCATGGCATCCTTGTGGATGTTACTTTGATACATAGCACCTACTTAAACATTCTTGCAGACCAAGTACACACCTTCATGGCAACGGTATTCCCTGATGGCAGTGGCCTCTTTCAGCAGGATAATGTGCCCTCCCACACTGTAAAAAAAAATCAGGAATGGTTTGAGGAACATGACAAAGAGTTCAAAGTGTTGACTTGGCCTCCAAATTTCCCAGACCTCAATCCAATTGGGCATATGTGGGATGTGCTAAAAAAATAAAGAATCTGCTGCTAACATCTTGATTCCAGTTACCACTGGACACTTTCAGAGATCTTGTGGAGTTCATGCCTCGTTGGATCAGAGCTGTTTTGGTGGCACAAGTTCGTTTTATGTTTTGACTGATTGGTGTATGTATACACAGATAACTGATTAACAACTCAATGTACTCAGAAGGCATACATTTATGACAAGCCCACCCCCTTCCAAATATTGCTCATAGTGGGATTAAAAACTATTTTAACAGCCTGTTTAGAGGAAAATATGTTTCTTTTCTAAACTTTTCCATCAGCTGACTGAGCCCATCTGGTAACATTGCACCCATAGAATTAATTTTATGCTTTGATGGGCTTAATTTCTTTGCATGATAATAGTATACACATATTCTGTTATTTCAGTGGTTTGGCTGTCATTCCAGTGAGACAACCAACTCTGTACTGTAAGAAATGGATACTTCATCTGTTTTTTTGAATTGGCACAATGCACAATTTTCTGCTCCTTTGTATATGCTACCCTGCGTGATTGTACAGGATTCACACCCTGCATCAGAGGTCAGGGCGCTATAGATGATTTTATAAAGCATGTTGTGGAAAACTACTGTTTCACATCATTAAGATGTCTCTTTGTGCACTTTAGTCTTTATTAAAATCTATATAATATATAGGGTACTTAAATAATAATATTATTGCATATATTAGAGCAATTTCTTGTTTTTTTAAAGAATTGATACTTTTCTTTTATCAAGGTACCATTTAATTTACCGCAAATAATAGTCAATATATTTTTATTGCATATAACTATTTTATCCATCAAGCTTTACATTCATCAAATAGTCCTCCATTTGCAACAATTAAAGCTTTGCAGACATTTTGTCATTCTGTCAGTTTTTGATGATATTCTGGGGAAATTTGTATCTGAGAGGTACGACTAGCATGTAGGGCCAATGGGCGGCTGGGCTAAGGGGCAGGGGGGCACATGCCGCCCGGGCCGGACAGAACTTTACTATTTTGGGCCGGTGCATGAACCAGCCCATGTCTCCATTATTTGGTGGATGGCCCCTCTTCTGGGACAGGCCACCTTTCATCATCGGCCACGGTCCCATCTCCCCTCTCTGTGTGGCTTGTCACATGGGACGCGCACCACGTGACAGGTGCCGTCCCATGTGTGAACTGCCGCAGATGCGCGGATGGAATAAGGTAAGTGGGGCTGTTGATTTTGTGTGTTTGGGCAGTATATATTGTGTGTGTGCGGGTAGTATATATTGTGTGTGTGCGGGCAGTATATATTGTGTGTGTGTTTGGGCAGTATATATTGTGTGTGTGTTTGGGCAGTATATATTGTGGGGTAAATGTATAACCATGCGGGTTCTTCAACACCCGCGTGTTCAGCATGTTCGGCGATTATATTTCAAGCGACGCTGCATTGTAAAGGGACACGCTGAACACGCGGGTGTTGAAGAACCCGCATGTTCATACATTTACCCCTGTGTGTGTGTTTGGGCAGTATATATTGTGTGTTTGTGTTTGGGCAGTATATATGGTGTGTGTTTGGGCAGTATATATTGTGTGTGTGTTTGGGCAGTATATATTGTGTGTGTGTTTGGGCAGTATATATTGTGTGTGTGTTTGGGCAGTATATATTGTGTGTGTTTGGGCAGTATATATTTTGTATGTGTGTGTGCAGTATATATTGTGTGTGTGTGTGGGCAGTATATATTGTGTGTGTGTGTGTGTGTGTGTGTGTGTGTGTGTGGGCAGTATATAGTGTGTGTGTGTGTGTGGGCAGTATATAGTGTGTGTGTGTGTGTGTGTGGGCAGTATATAGTGTGTGTGTGTGTGGGCAGTATATATTGTGTGTGTCTGTTGGCAGTATATAATGTGTGTGTATGTGTGTGTGGGCTGTATATATATTGTGTTTGTGGGCAGTAAATAAATTATAGTATGTGAGTGTGTGGGGGGGGAGTATATAAATATAGTGTGTGAGTGGGGGGGCAGTATGTTAATATATGTGAGTTAAGGGGGGTCTTAATATAGTGTGGGAGGTACGCTATATAATAGTGGAGTGCAGGTGGGGGCTGATTATTTAATGAGTGCTATTTTATTTGTGGGGTGATGGTGAGGCAATTACTTTAAAAGTGGGGCCTATGAATTTATAATGGGGTAATTGGACCTTTATTTTAATGCTGGGGTGGTTTAAGAGCTATTTATTGATTGTGGGCTGTTTGTAGAAAATGAAGTCTATTTATTAAATATGATTATGTATTATTTAATACCTGTGATTGTTGTGGGAAATGTAAATGCTATTTAAATTATTGCTGAGGCTGTTTGGAGGAAGGGAAATAGGTTTATATATTAAATGTGTTTGCTATCTAATGTCAGGGTTGGTTGGAGGGAAAGATATCTATTTAACAAATGTGAATATTATTATTTTAATGTTGTGGCTGGATGGAGGCTAAATTATAAAGTGTGGGTGCTATTGATTTAACACTGGGACTGGTTGGAGTTTTCTAAATTTTATGTACCCATTTTTTTCCGAATAGGGCCTCCAATATTCCAGGATCCAGACAACCAGCAAATGAGCAAAAAGTAACCAGCACCCACAGGTGGTGAAAGTGACAAGAACAGGTAGGAGAGAGAAGGACAGTCTGCCAACTGTCCTGAATCTGGTGGGACAGTCCCGATTTTGGGTGACTGTTTCACCTAGGACAGTTGTGAGGTATGTCCTGCTTCACCGTGTACTGCTCGTGAAGGCAGAACTGTGTGCACCTAACAGTAGTGCACACAGTATTGCCTGTGTATTTGTCTAAAATGATAACCATGCTACATCATAGGGGGTTTCCCTGTCTAGAGTGCTAAGCAACACTAAAATAGCCTCTTTTTATATAGATAAATATATATTGTACCAAAAAACACACTTTAAGGATGGGCCACCACTTATGGGCCAGTGCTGTGTGCTTTCCCCCTGGGCTAAAGTCTGACAGCCCTCCCCTGTGTAGGGCATCCCATAAGTGTTCCCTACAGTTAGAATCAGGCGATTGTGTTGGCCAGTCCATCAGACAGTACTCCAACTCCCTGGTTCTTCACCAAATAGTTTTTGTATAGCTTAGGATCATTGCATAGGATCACTGCATTCTGAAATTTTCACTATTAAAGTCCTGACCACAGGGGATGGCATGACTTTGTAAAATAGAGTGGTAACCTTTCTGGTTCATTATTACTTCTAATCTGTTTAATTCTCTGAGCGCACCAGCACCAAAGAGCCCCATACTATTAGATTTCCTCTACCATGCTTGGCAGAAGGCATCAAGCACTCTGCATCCTTTAATTTGCTCTATATCTCACATATGTTCTCCTGTTTGAGTCAAATCCCTAAAAATTAGACTCAACAATAATGCTCCTTTTCAGTCATCCATCATCCAATGTTTTTGTTCTAGTGTCCTTTTTTATATTTGCCATTTTAAAATAGGGCTTTTCCTTTGCAAGTATCCCTATTAGTTCAGCACATCGGAGTAGAATTTTTACTGTTGTAGATGACAATGGCATTTGGCGTGTAGTATTTAAGGAAGCCGTCAACTCAGGACCTGTAAGATGTCTGTTTCTTAAATTGCAGTAATAGTCATTTGCACCATTAGTATTGTAGTAACTGTATTTTTAAATCGATTTAATGGTACATTGATAAAAAAAAATCAATACTTTGCGATTCCAAACTTTTGCATGCTACTGTATATTCTCCTGCTTATTTACATAGCAAATAAGAATAATTTATTAAAGTTTAGGGTGAGATATAGGTGCCCAACATATATGTATTTTAAAACTATTTTTGTTGTTGTGCAAGTGAGAGCTAATCTAGGCCAGGTGCAGCAGCTGGTTGCTCTGGTGGCATTGATACCTTTGTTACATGTATTCTGCTTGGGTGAGCCATATTGAGCTGATGTGAATATAGCTTGGATCAGTAGAAAGACATTCCCTGACCAGCAACCAGTTTATGAATGGACAGTTGGTATATATGAGCGGAGATAGAAAAAAGAAATGAGAAAATGTAAGTGTAATAAACTACTTGTATTCCTATTTATATTTCAGAATGCATCTTGAAATGTCATTACCTTCTGCAAGAGCACAAGGCAATTTGTTATGTTGAACAGCTAATTTTTCACTGTTGTTCCACAGGGGCCATATAAAATCTCATCCAGATTCTCAGTGGTGATATAGCATTAACTGTTATTCGGATCAGGTATCTCAAATAACCTGTATGCCAGCAAACCAAATAGTTTAACCTATACATGTTCTTTTCAGATCAGTAATCCCTTTATTATATTATCTGATAGGCACATCTCAGCAACAAAACATATGGTGCACAAGCAGAGAAAATGTACTGATTTCACTTCACAAATCTATCTATATTTACTTCACAATCCATCTATTTAAGTATCTCACCACTAGATATTCCTTAATCACCTATCCGCGTGCATAATCACAGGATTAATACACGGTTTACTATCTTTGGCTCTGTAATATTAACAAACACCCAATAGTTCAGGCTTAGCATTATTACATAATACGTCAGCATTTATTTGAAACATAAAAGGTTGTTAGTCTGCGCATCTCCGCTATCGCTGTTTAAATACCGTAATGCTGCACAATTTTAGTTTTAATCATATTAAGACAGAACTTAAATTCAAAAACCTAGGGTGCAGAAATGTAAAATGTGTAAGATGAAGATAAAGTGGGAATCCTCATTTTGGCATGACATCCAGATCAGATTTGCGGGCTGCAGAAGGGCTTTACCAAAATTAGGTGGAGTTGGAGTTTAGGCAGAAAGGGGCAAGGTTTTTTTTTGTCCCAATTTCGTGATTTTAAATGTTGGGAGGGATGTGTAGCAACCAGTAAACCCAATCAATACTATGTAGTTTTACTATTTATTGATATTTCATTGCTGCTCATTTTACTAGTTATGCCAATTTTGCATATCAGGTTTTTATATTTCATTAAGTGTTTTTGTTTTTTTGTTTTTATTCCTTTGTGACACCCAAACCCTTTGCGAAAATCAAATATTTTTAAACATCAGTCACACCAGAAGACAGGCCTATGTGTAGTCTATACCCAAATTCTCCTCTCTCTCATTTTTTTAGGACAGTTTCTGGGGAGTGGGGGATTTAGTGCCTGCATCCACACAATATATACATGTGCCTGTCGACAGAGACCAGGTCGAGGATGCTGCCTGGCCGTTCTGATTGTGTTTTAAACACAATCAGAGTGGCCGGGCAGGATCTCTGTCTGCCTCTCAGTCGCTGGGGACAAGAATATAGTGTGTAGCTGCATCTTTCCCCCTGAATCCGCCACTGCTCTCTGTGACTTGTTTCCTTTTTTTTAAAGTGTTTATTATTTGGTTTACTACTTGCCAAAGCAGAAAATTAGTCATGTGACGATTATATAGTATATGTAATGACTGATTGTCATACATGAATTCGACAAAAAATAACAATGTATATTGTATGTAACCTTATAATGTAATCTGAACGTGTGCTTTGCTAGATGACATGCGTTTGAATTTATGCAAAAGTGTCATTAATCTGTTGAAAATAGCCAGACCAGGGAGAGATAGCTTCTTGGAGAAGTTTGAAGCCCCAAAGTTGTAAACCATCTAGTCACTCAAGCAGAGCAGAGGTGATAATTCAAGATCCTGTGAACATTCCCGATTTCAGGACATCCCTAGCTCCCTTCGAAGGTCTGTGACTTTTTTGGAGATCAATCTGTCCTATTTGACAGCTAAACTCCAAAGGTGGGGTGGTGAGAGCTATGTGGCAAAAAGGTTTAAAAACTTCTGACTTTGACAATAACGTGTGCATTTTTCAGTCTATCAAGACTGAAATGTATCAACTGTCTCAATTGTGTTCCCTCTTACACCAGGTCTTAATTAGTAAGTAGTAACTCTGATTTTATTTCCTATTTTATTTTCTAAAACTTATTTGTACAAAAATATTGTATGTCTTGCTATTAATTTTTATAACTAAGCCTTGGAACCATTTTCAGATTAAATAAATTTAATCTAGTGTGTTCTCTGTGATTCTTTATGAACTTACAAAGCCCAGGGAGGCTCATGCTACATGTGTATATGATTTAAGTGTGATCTGGTGGTTCTGGTGAACGTAAGGACACCATAATAAATCCTTTGTGGTGGCAGAAAAGGTGTATTCATTGCTATGTGACTAAAGTAACGCCAGTCATGGCCAGCTGTTCAGATTGCTGTATCTGGGACAGGCTGGGCGTTCGTGACAAGTCAACATAGGCAAATTTCATGACATTACACTTATTTATTACCTGAACATGAGCATGGTCTATGTACTCTCATTGACTTTGGTCAAATTAAATCCACTGCTTCCTTCACATATGGCACTGCCATCTGATAAGTAGATTTTCACTGGAGACATTGTAGGGCTCTTACTGGGAAAGGGACATGGACGCTGACCTAAACTATGGGGTCTATTTAAGAAAAGGTGAATAGCAAAAATCTCGGCATCAATACAGCTTTTTGTTATTTATTAAAGGGTTAACGTCAAAAAATTCATAGATTTCGCCAACATTAACCTAATTTTTGGAGCTTATCTCTGTCCCCATAGACCTGTATGGGGACAGCAGCATTTGTTAATTTATCAAGCTGCGTCTCAGGATGGCGTTACCTGTCAATTTCAATGGGATACTGCTAAAGACTCTCTGGCTTTGCTGGATCCCTCCCCGGGAATGTGCTATGTGCATAACAGTTTTTCCATTTGCTGACAGTGTTAGGCTGTCGGTGAATAGGCAAAATACTTTGGGGAGGTTGGGGGTCAACGTCAGATCTCCCAGAGCAGCCCCAGCATTCTTTATGTACTGCTACGATTAGCAGTACATTTTGAGGGCTACTGCGCCGGTGTCATAAATAGGCCCCTACATACTGCTAACGCAACCAAAGCTAACTCAGAACTGGCTCTGAGGCAGTATACGGTAGCTAGATTTGTACTTGAAAAGCAACAATTTGCTACAGTGGCATGAAAAAATATTTTGGCCTTGCTGATTAGTTGATATTATGACAATGTCTTTTTGAGTTTTAAAGCTTTAGCAACATTTTGTTTTATACAATTAATAATTGTTAGATCTAATTGTTAAATCTAAGCTGAGGCTCAAGATATCTAAGGTATCAAAAACACCTCAATCAGGGAAAACACATTCAAAGTTTACACACGTTGGTGTCTGGTTCCAACACGATTACACAGACTTTATCCGGGCACATCCGATCTCTGCTGGAGAGAGTGCGGAGGAGAGGGGACTTTTTACCATATTAGGTGGCAATGCACTCACATCTCAACTGTGTGGCCACAGGTGACTGCGCTACTTACTCAGATCCTGGACAGTGGCATAATCCTCGACCCCCTGGTCATCATCATCATCATCATCATCACCATGTGTTTATACTGGTCATGCTGCTTTGCTCTCCTGTGAAAACCATTGATAAACATAGGGACAAACTTGTACAACATGTCTGTGCAGCTACCCGCTTACAAATTGCTGCAGATTGGAAATCCTCATCCCCTCCATTTCCTCAGGCGGTAATCTCTCGGGTGTGGTATATAGTGTCGATGGAGTACATCACAAGTCTTTTAAAGGATAAGGTTTTAAACTTTCATAAGACATGGGTTTTATAGTACACATTTTATCACACTCCATTACCTGGTACTAGTTGAGCCACTTCACTTCTTGACATTTAAGTATTTTTCTTTTTTCTTCTTTCTTCCAAAGTATTGTCTGTTTTACCCCCGGGGCAATAGCGGTGCAGATCACCCCGCCCTAGATGGACATATATTTTGTCTTCCCTTACTACCCCCTTTCCCTTCCAAGGTCCCGTCCCCTTTCCTATATTTATACAAAAAAATCCAACAACATTGTACTTTTCCCAGCCTGGATTCCAGGATTAGATTATATACGAATATATTTAGTAGCGCATGTGTAGACTCTATTTTTTAGCAATATAAATTATATGCAATAATGTCATTTTTATTTAAAAGTCCAATATCTAAATGCCAATTGTTTTTCACTTTATGTTCCTGTTGTTGTCAAAAATAAACAGATTTAAAAATAAATAAATATAGCATCATCAAAATTAGTAAAAAAAATAAATAAAATAAAAATAATAATAATTGTTAGATGATATTGTTCAGTTCAGTTGTTCTGTTGGGAATTATGTTTTTCTTTACCAAGAATGATATATAAGTTTAACAAAATATGTGTAGTATGCCAGAGTTTGTTTATAATATCAGCAGACCAGTGACCTCAATATGCCAAAGCTATGACTTTTACTTTATGGTTTAAGATTTTAGTTATGTTAAAAACTCCCACTCAAATCTCTTAAGATGTTTTTCTTTCAATTATACAAATCTTACATTATTTAATTTATGTATTCTAATAGCAGGTCCTAGCTTGTTGTTTATAATTAAATAGTCTGTGAATAGTTTATTACTTGGCTGTTAGCCAAAATATGTAATCATTATTAAGCTCTGGAAAGAAACAACACAAGATAAGCATTGTCTATAAACCCAGCCGAATGCAAACATATATCTTTGTTTCTTTGTCAAAAGAATTTTAATTAAACTTTTCTTTGAAGGGTAAAGTAGACTGCTCAGTATCTACATTTGTAAATCATTTCAGTTGAGTGTAGCCAATTGACAAGCATGCATTCACATTAAGCTCACAAAGGATAAGCTACTTTGGATAATTCATATACAACAGGACTGTATTTGTGATATGACAGTGTGATAACATCTTCTGAATTCTAGCCAGGAAATCAAGACAGGAACCATGATTACTGTTATTAAAGCATTCTAAAACCGGCTTAATATAAAGCTCCATGCAAAATGATTGTTATGAATTACATTATACCAACGAGAATTAAGAAGAGATTACCATCAATATTTTGCAATGGAATAATTTTAGTCAGAACATCTCAAAATGAATTTAAATTACTCTGTGCTGTTGTACACAATAGGCCACGTACAGCACAGTTCCCAAAATATCATAATTAAATCTACACATTTATTCCAAGTCCATTGATGATTTTATGCATAGAGGTGTTCATTTTTAAGGAGACAATAAAACTGTATATGTTACTTCTTTTCACTACATTTTCTAGTACTTCATAGCATTCTTGTCTAATTTTGAACAATAATTTCGGGGAGATTGTATAAGTAGCACTGGGAAGCTGCGCATTACATACTGCTGAAAGGGACAAGTTCGCTCTGAGTAAGGGGGGTAAACGCTGATAATAACCAATTAGTGAAATTGCTACTGCACTGCTTGGGAAATAATAAGAACTCATGGGGGCACAACTGCTTGTGATAACAGGGTGAATAAATAGAGCAAAGTGAAAAAAAAAAAAAAAAAGCCCTATTGCTGCAGTGAACTTTTTTCGCATTCAAAGGGCTTGATAATTGGGCCCCAAATTCTTTAATGATCAAAAATCTCTATTAAACTTTATTTGAAGTCCAAAATGTATTTTTTAAAGTATTAAACAATAAATTAATATGTAAAAGAACAATGAAGAATTACTTGTAATACAAGTATTGTACTGATTCATTTGAGTCACGAGGATCCTCATTCTTCTTGATGTGCCCTGATATATGCATATACTGGCTAGTGCTTGATATATGCATATACTGGCTGTGCTTGACCATAATCACATGCATGCACAATGTTGTGTCTTCACATTCACTCATACGCAAACCGGCAGTTCTGGGGGCACAGTGGGCAGGGAGTGGCTGGTAAGTTTTAGCACGGGGCGAAACTTGGCTCAGCAGTAGAGGAACATTGTAAAGGGGGGGGGGGGAAGGGATGCAAGTAGCCCAGTGAACCGGCCTAAGGTAGCCCACTGTGGGACTAGCTCGGGGGATACATTTTCCCCTACCCCACAACCCCTAACATGTGGATCCAAGATTTTAGCCTACCTTCACAGGAGGTCTCCCAATATTACAGAAGAGTAGACAACTATGACACACACAGGCAGACACAAAGACTTATTCTGTGTGCACGATAATCTCACTGGCCAGTTCTCCTGAAGAAATACTGCGAACTGACATGACTACATAAGTCTGCTGGAGAGCAGTGACCCATTTTCTTGTAGTACAGCTCTATATCCTGTAATACGTTACTTAATCACATTGGAAACGCTAGAGGAAAAAATAATATGATAAATGTTAAAGTAAAACCTGTCCCCGTTTATGGTGGCCGTTTTTTTGTAGCTTGGGATGAACAACAGATATGCAGTAGTTTTTGCTGTAACTTTATTTTACATAAAAATCCCCCCAAAAAAGACATAAAACATCATATTCATATGTACTGCATCACATAGAAGCTGATGTACAATACACCTTGAAACATAAATCAGACATACTTTATTGCACAATAAAAGACAAGGCACAAGAGAAGACATCCTACACTATACATCAAGAACTGCACTATTCATGCATCACTTCAACAAGGCAACTGTTTAAAAAGCAATGAATATGAGGGGACGCGGGGGTATGTGAGAACGGTAAGGGAGGTTGATCACATACTCTAAGCTTTATTGATAGAGAGACACATATAAGGGGACGGTGAATAAGTAAGTTAAGACAATCAATAACCTTCAAGCAGTGTGAATTGGGATAGGTGGGAGTAGGGAAGGGAGGAGGAGTGACAGGCCCAAGGCTTTATTGAAAAACAGACACATATGAAGAGAAGTGGGCATAGGAGCCTAATGCCATTTGAATGGAATTGTGCTACAGTTAAGCTTTAAGAAGCAATGCGCACAACACACTAATGATTAATTAGGCAAACTTGTAACTCAAATTTCAGAAGTTTGCTTGTTTAATTTGCTTTTGTAGTGATTTGATTTACCTAGGTTTTCTCTGGCTTAGTTTTTCTCAGACCTTGGGGTATATTTACTAAACTGCGGATTTGAAGATGTTGCCTATAGCAATCCATCAGATTCTATCTTTCAATTTGTAGAATGTACTAAATAAATATCTAGAATCTGATTGGTTGCTATAGGCAACATCCCCACTTTTTCATACCCACAGTTTATTAAATATACCCCTTGAACTCTTCTGAATATGTAAATTGTCCTCATTTGATAGAGTTCAACCTTGAAGAACATATATGGTGTTAGTTTAAGTTACTGGGTCCCACATCCCCATTCCTACTTTGCTTTTCATTATGCTCATATATGTTCATAATATGGTACTCAAGTTTACTGAAGTTGTCTACATTTACAATTTTCTTACTATTGCAATAACTGTGTTTTTAATAGTGGAAATGAAGGACTTAATCAGTTCTGCAATCATTGCTCACTAAGGGCTAGATTTACTAAGCTGCGGGTTTGAAAAGGTGGGGATGTTGACTATAGCAACCAATCAGATTCTAGCTGTCATGTATTTAGTACTTTCTACAAAATGATAGCTAGAATCTGATTGGTTGCCATAGGCAACATCCCCACTCTTTCAAACCCGCAGCTTAGTAAATCTAGCACTAAATGTTTATTTATTTCTTACATATTACTTTATATTTTGTTGTCATATATACTTTTAGTTAGTGATATGTGGTCATATTATTGTAAAAAAATCTCTTTAATCAGATACAGTTTACTAATTTAGTTAAAGTTAAACACAGCAAATGTACAACAAAGTACATTATAATTTAATTTGCAGCTGACTCTGTGAAAACTATGCATTCCAAAGGCCTCAGCTGGATGACCCAAGGCGTATCTTAGGCTTTCAATTTGATCAAGACTCGGCCATATACACGGAATGCGATATCAGGGATTAGGACTAAATTTGCCAATGGAGTGGAAGTAGGTTGTGTTTCAGCCTCTACTTTAAAGATACCCTAACGCTGCAGTGTGCCTAAAATGAAAGAAGTGATTATTGAACTAGCCAGAAAATATACCCCTTATGGACACTTACACGGAGAAAAAAAATATAAAAATAGTGTGTATTCAGTGGCCTATAAGATTACTGACTGATAAGAGACTGTCCCATACCAACAATGCCATATGTAAAATAGGGAGAAATTAGACCACACACTGAACCTGCTTGATCATGGTCTTTTCCAGTAAGATCACACCCCTTTTCTAGTAGATGTTTTGATTTTAGTTTGTGCAATTATTTGATACAATGTGTTTAGCAGCAAAACCATGATTATGAATTGATTTGTTTTAGGGTGATGATAATTGCTCTGCGACTCCCTGCTGAACATTGTATCCCTCCTAAATCCTCCTTCATCCCTTGAATCACTTTTAAATAATCACATCCCAGAAAAGAAAGTTTTGTTTTGCATATGGGTGCATACTTGTACACATTCATCCAGTTTATCACATCAGAAGATACTAAATGTTACACCTAGCAAATGCTTAGTTTATTGATAGTCATAAGACCCAGACAAAGTTGTGCCTAAGGTAATATTACAAAATTATGTTCACTTTAAATGGTCAGGGACTGAATGCTCACAGAGGAAATGTTAGTAGTGAAAAACGTATAGACACAAGAACTGACACTATTGATTGGTTAATTTTATTTCTTGCGTATCACTACATATCTTAACTTATAGTCTATCTTGTGCAACATCTTATAAACTTCAGAGTTAAAACTACATTTGTCAATAGTGTTTCAGAGACTCACTAATTTCACCACTATAAGCATTGCCACTTTATCATAACCCTTATTCTTTAGGGTGTACATTTGAATGTTCTGGGATATAGTTCACTCTTCTAGAAAAAAAAAATCCATCAAACTTGACTTATGACATTAATTTTGCTTTCTACACCAGCTGAAGTTACGATTACAAATTATAACGAATACCAGTCCTTTTTTGGTACACCTGTGTACTTTTAAAGTGATCAATCTATGTTAAGATCATAACATCTACATTGCATGTATGGCTTTCTATTAAAATCTGTGTCATATTTAACTTATGAATAGTTATCTAAATATAAGAAAGTAAGAAAAATATGTTTCTCACTAGCAGTTACAAAAATAGATTAATATCTTTACTTTCTCTGCATCGGTCTCTACATTTGCAACATGGAATGGACTTTCTATTACTATTTTATATGTGAGGTGATATATGGATATATGTAATACAAAAGAGGCATAGATTATAAACTTCAATTGTGTTTCAATACAATTTATGGCCCAATATCCACTGTTGATTTTAGTTAGTTTTTAATGTATAACATGTGTAAATGTTCCTAGGATTAGAAACCAGTCTCTCTTTTTTTTGCGTGTATCCATGTCAAACTGTATTGGAAACTTCCAAAAATCTAAAACTTTTGTAAAAATGCATATCAAAATGCATTTGCATTTTTATATGTGTGTTTTTATTGGTTAGAGCCATTAGTTGGAAAGAATTTCTAGTAACTAGTCTATAAAAAGCAAATTACTTACATGAGCAGCACGGTGGCGTAGTGGTTATCACTTCTGCCTTACAGCACTGGGGTCATGAGTTCAATTCCCTACCATGGCCTTATCTGTGAGGAGTTTGTATATTCTCCCCGTGTTTGCGTTGGTTTCCTCTGGGTGCTCCGGTTTCCTCCCACACTCCAAAAACATATTGGTAGGTTAATTGGCTGCTAACAAATTGACTATAGTCTGTGTGTGTTAGGGAATTTAGACTGATGTGAGTGAGTTCTCTGTACAGCGCTGCGGAATTAGTGGCGGTATATAAATTGATGATGATGACGAGCAATATATTAAAGTTGTTGTAACCTTTACTATGCTTATCAGACTTACTTCACGTTTCCTTTCTTTATTCTTTACAGTGACACGTCAACATTTCCCTCTAATCACAATATACTTGTTCTCACTAGTAGTTTCTTGTGAATAGCTTTTTACTCCAGACACAAATTTCTCAATAATTTAGAACTCCAGTCTTTACCTACACCATGCATGGGTCTGCTATTCTGTCGGTCGCATTTTCCAATTAATTATTGATCAAATTATAATTATTGTTTTATACGAATTAAAAAAATACTATGTTCTCCATGTTTAATTTTACTGTTAATCTTGTCTTGCATGTTTCTTTCTTAAACATAATAATTGCATAGAATTATGCAAATCATCACAGCAGTCATTTTAAACATCTGGCACAGCCTAAGTGATACTAATATGTACTGTTAACAGATTGACCTCAAAATGTAGTAGAAATGTGTTTTTATGTTAAACGCAATAGAAAAATACAATAGCTTAAAAATATGTTAGATACATAGAAGAATTGTAAATATTTTCATTTGTTTATAGTTTAATTGTGCAAGGGCCACAACCTTAGTTTTAACGGGGGACACAGGAGATTTGAGCTACTGGTAAGTTATCCAAGCTACAATATGTTTTACAATATAGTTACCTATCTTGCTGTAGTTTTAATGATTTTACCCACCAGAAATATCAAAACATTTGAATGGCTCTTGACCATAAACAGTAGGGAATACAATTGTAGATATTTCCTTATGAATAGAAAAAAAAATGCACTTGCAAAAACCTACAGACATAGTTGGAATTTTCGTTATTGAAGTATTGTTTCATTTCTGAAAGGGTTTTACTTTTGGGACGGTCTTTTGGGTCAAATTTGATTAGACTGCATATTTTGACATTTCTATGTTTTTGGTCTGCACAGCTGAATCCTTGTTTATGAACTATTATCACACTGTGAGCTTTGTGTTTCTCATAAATCATCATCATCATCATTTATTTGTAAGGTGTCACAAAACTCATACAACATACTGTTCAGAATATCGGTGTTGACAATGAAGATGCAGATGTGAGACAATGGGTATATATAATATAATATTGAGGGAGAGACGATTCTGAAATAATAGTATTTAATGGGACTCAGCGGACATGGGAATTTAGCTGGTAGAACATACTGAGGGAGTCGTATAAGCTGGGGATAGGGTAGGCTATAGTGAAGAGGTAAATAGGGAGTACCATAAGTGGGGAGCAGCATGGGAAGTTTTGAAGGCAGGTGTGATTGGTGGTTACTACAAGGGGATAGGCATAATTCAGAGGCAGACCACAGCGGTCGAAAGAGAGTGTATCTTGTGAAGAGGTCAGAGATATATGAAGTGGAGGGGTTGGTGAAGGCTTTAATGGCGAAGGTGAGTATTTGAACTGAATTCTGGACTAAAGAAGCCAGAGTAGGAATTTGCAGAGTGGTGCAGCAAATGTAGAGCAACAAGAGAGGAAAATCAATCTCGCAATGGCAAGATGGGTGAGGGAAAGGTCAGATAGGAGGTTGAAGTAGTCAAGGTGGGAGATCATGAGATGAGATAATTCATAAGGGTCTTGGTAATGTCCTGAGTGGGGAAGGGGCATTTTCTGGCAATGTTTTGAAGAAGGCTACAAGACACTGCAAGTAACTGGATGTGTGGAATGAAACTAAAGGCAGAGTCAAAGATGACACCAAGGAAGGATTGAGGAACCTGGGGAGATTTTGATATTGTCAGCTGTGATGGGACTAGTTGAGAGGATAGTGACACTAGGGGTTGGATAACAATCTCCATTTTGGACATGTTGTGCTTTTGGTAGCTTTGAGACATCCAGGTGGAGATATCAGAAAGGCATCTGGATTTGTGTTGTCTGCATAGAGGTGGTAGTGGTGGTTGAAGGAGTGTATTAGTTCATCAAAGCAAAAATCATGGGGCCACAACAGAGTCTTGAGGAACCCCAACAGAGAGGAGTGAAAGAGAGGATGTGTCGGTAAAAGAAACACTACATAAGCATTCAAATGCTTTTATATCCCCATAGTAAAACTTAGGGACACTGGAGCTCCAGGCCTTTGTCTCAACCACCCTTTCCCTAATTCTCATCCCTCTCAAAATATACTGTTACATATTCTATCATACCTGGTACTATATGTTTTTTTTTAATATTGCCAGATACTAATAAGCATCTCAGGTTCGCTCCTGATGGCTTATCTTTCAGTGTGTTTACTTATTTGTACAACTTTTCTGTTCTGGTCTGTAGCAAATGTAATTACTTTATGTACTGTATTTGAAAATAAATATAATGCTTAAAAAAAGAAGAAAAAAAAGTGGCACAGTTTAAATATGATGAATACCTAATTAACTTACCTTCTCCTCCACGATGCTGCAGCTCCTGGTCACTGATACACTGGGAGCGTGGTGCGCAGTGATGACTTCACCTCGCCGCGCTCCCAGCCTATCAAAGCCTGGGAGGCGGAGCTGCAGCATCACGGAGAAGAAGGTAAGAAGAAAAAGGGGTAGCACGGTCGGTGACTGAGGGACTCGGACAGTCCAGGGAGTCCGGACAGACTGAGAGGTCTGTCCGGGCCCCTCACAGCAGTACTGGCCGTCCCCCCCTGATGGCGGCCCTGGGTACAGGCAAGCATTTCGGGGAGGGTGTGGAGGAGTTGGGAGGGCACATTGAGGGGGCATGTCGAGGGAGAAGAGTGAAATGCGGAGATAAGTGTGAAGACCTTGTCTTCAATAACAAGAGAGAGACAACTGATGGTAGGTAGGTAAATGGGGGAGAAGGTGGGTGTAGGGTGGTGACTATTGTGAGAGGAGATTTCTTGACACATGGCATCAATTTTGCCTTTGAAGTAAGTGGTAGAGCCATGGGCAGTAAGTAAACTTGGGTGGTGTGGGTGGGCAGAGAAGAGAGTTTGCTTATGTTATGTATTATATATATATGTGTGTGTGTGTGTGTGTGTTTATGTATTATGTACAAAATCTCAGACACAGGCAACTCCTGTTATGGAACCTTAAGTCCCAGTATCCCACTGGCTACCCATCTCCATGTTGCACTGTGAGCTACAGGCGCTTAAGGTACTTCACTATCCCAGTCAAAAATTACTGAACTTCATGCTGTGCCAATGTCTCATGCAATAGTTTTTCCACTTTCCTGACCACTCCTCCCAAATGCTTGTTTTGCATTTGGGAGGAGTTAATATCATTAAAATATTGATTTCTCTCAAGTAGCATAATATTTCCAGAACTATAACTTTATCAAATAAAAAAGAGATACATATATTAATCACGGAAAAATGCCACCTCTTCAGCCCCAGTCTTTTTTTTTACAAGATGTGTTGGAACATATAAAAGGATATATACATTAGCAGATGAATATACCATTAGAAGCTGTGAGTGAAGAGGTGATCTGCAAACTACATGACTTATATCCATTTGAGTTTAAAAATGTTTTCATTTTCTAAATTGTAATAGATGGATGGTTGGTTACTATGGGCTGATGCAATGCATTTCATCACCTGCTATAGACTAGCAATTTCAAGGATAATTTCATATTATTCTAATATTTAAGCCGTAAAAATGTACTTTTGTATAGTCAAAGTTATGAACGTCTTATCACCTATTAGTACCTTTATAAAAACAGAAGTAGCTTATGTTTGGAAAATACTAAATGTACTCTTCAGCTATATGTTCAATAACCTGATTTCTGCCAGGCAGTTGCTCATTTTAATCTGTATTTATTTATTTGTGTATCTTGTATGAAACAGTAAATCACTGAAGATGATTATTTTCTTTTTAGTGCTTCAATGTTTAATGCTAGGATAAACTAGGCAATTACCAATGAGTTGTGTTGTACCAAATTATATTCTTCTAGTCTGCGTGTATTGTTTAAAGAAAAGAACCATCAGTCTTCAGTTCATTGTAATTCAGGCTGCATCCCTCACTACTGGAAGAACTAATGAAATTGTAAGGACTGCACAATCTTATTTTACTGTTGAGTATTTGCAATGTTCAGTGTGGTGTGTTGTGTCAAATTCGCTTGCTGCTTTTTGCAAGATCAAAATCTGTGAGCCTGACAATTATTAGATTGCTCAACCTGTCCAAAGAAAAAAAGGTAAACATTTAAAGAAAATAAAAGTAGGCATTCACTGTAGATATATTCCAGAAAAACAGCTATTGAGCATAGCTTTTCTTTTAATCCAATACTGTATGCTTTTAGGGGCAGTATCTGAAATATAATGGCTCAAGCTGCATGCAAGTGCTATGGTATTCCATATGCACACCGTAGATGATACAGATTTTAGTAGACTTCATGTCATGCATTGTTATAGACTCTCATACCATTGTTTGTAATATTTTATGTTATTTTACCTGTTTCCGATTAAGTGTTGATTGGTTAATTGAATTCTCAAATGTATATAAGGCTCTCGTGAGCCCTGTGTGATTACAAATATTCCCTCTGATGAAGTTACTATTGTTATGAAACGTGTTAGGGGTATTAGGGTCACTAGTTAGTTTCCCTTCTCTTTCTATTTTTATTTTTTGTTGTTCATCTACATCCTTTGCTATGGATTATGCATGCTGATGCCATCCCTTCCACTTATAGACACAGGAGCGGGTAATATACGGTGTATGTCATACTTGGATCCAGTGAGAGTCCTTTTTCATATGGTGCACACATCCACATACATCCCTTTGGAGTGGGAGTGCCTATCCGGATTCAGGGCCGGATTAATGGAATGGAGGCCCCTGGGCTAATGGGGCCCCCATTCCCCCGTGAGCCCCCTACCCCACGTGAGCCGAACCCCACGTAGCTCCTGATAGCAGACACGGCTAAAGAACATATTGAGTTATCTCTATCCGGTCAGTTGAAGACATCTAGACGGGGAGAGTTGATGCATATCTGCACCTCGTTACAGGCTGTGAGAGACGGTAACAGTATATTTATTTTTCATGTTATATCTCTACATGGCTAAAGAGTAATACTACACGTTATTAAGAATCTCAGTGAGAACAGAATTTTCTCAGGGATTTTTATGAGAAATGGACTGAGATAACCCTGTCTGTCCAGGGGCAGGCTGGCCTGGGGGGCAGGGGGGCATCTGCCCCCTGGGCCAGTTCCATAGTGGGCTACCTTTGGCTGGATCACTGGGCTACCTGCATTTTTTTTCATTTAAAATAGGCTGCTGAGTCGAGTCTTGCCCCCCCGGGCTAAAGCTTACCAGCCCTCCTTTGTGTCTGTCTCTATCGAGTCACTCACTCTCTATTAACATCAATTTATGAGAGACTATTTTAAGACACACATTGGGTTACTACTCTTTGGAAACATATCACCACAGCATGATTACATGCTTTATATGAATAACATACTAAAAGCTTTGTCAAGCGCTTTTTGAATTGTGGATCACCATACAGAAAATTTATCGTATTAATTTTTATGGCACCAGCCAGGGTTATTTATTATTGTGGAGCTGTGACGAACATTTTTTGCATGCCTTTTGAACCACGCTAAATACAGCTGTTATATATTTTTGTCAATCAGTAGCACTACAATAGGTGTGCACACATGCATTTCTCTGTATACATGTTGTATCACAGTGTACTGTGATTTGTCATGTGGGGTCAGCTCCATTTATTGTTATATGCTTACTAATTCCATTTTAGTTGGTAGATGTGCAATATATTATATTTTGATATTAAATTCTAATTATATAATATGATCCGTGACCATTGATTTGTTTTTTATTAATATTTTATTCACATTTACAAATCAGTTAGATTTTTAGCGCTGCAAATCTCCCTTTTTTTGGTTATTGGATTTTAGGCAGGTGGTTTGCAGCCACCTTATTTTTTGCAGCAGCTTGATCTTTTGACTATTTTTAATTTTTGTATTATTTCCTAGGCGCCATATCAAGGGTTGTTGTGTGTTTTTTGAAGTTTTGTCATTACCAACAAAGTCTTTTGTACAAAGTATTACATTTCAGGAAGTTGGTTCAATACTTTTTCCATCTGTCATTTCACATTATTACATAAAACTTAAATCATGGACATCTATGGTTTGATTTCTTTGCATGTGTGGATTGCAAGGGTTGTTGCTGACATTTGGTGTAAATTTCATTACAATAGCCACATTAAATATATATTTACTGAGAAAAATGTTGATGTGTTCAATACTTATTTCATCCACTGTACTTACTGTGAGTTATATGGAAGCATATGGGGGTTATGTTTGTAGGCTCCTATGTGTAAGTTTTAATCTTAGTGTCTGGGGAGGGAGAGTGAGTGTTGACTGCATTCAGTGTGTACTATCGGGGAGAGAGCATGGATGTCTGTATCTTGTGATACCTTTTATTTCAGGAGAACATGTATTTTCAAGTACTGAATAATTCTCCACACAATCTCTAAGTTCTACTTTAAGTTAAACGATATGTAGCTCGGCCAAGTAAGCAACAGTTCTCAGTGCTTCTTTTGGTATCTCACCCTGACCCTGTTTAATTTTCTGAAACTGTCTTGGGTCATAATAGGTGAAATGAGGCTTTCATTTTTCTGCCAAACGTCTGTTAATAATCTCTACTGCTTCATAGAGTGCAAAAAGTATGCATCAATTTCAAAACCTTATATTCGCTCGTCTGCAGTTATATCTTTTCTTTCCCAAGTCTCCTTAGGTAGTTCTTACATATTGCGTTTCAAGAGAGCTATTATTTTTTTCAACAGATGAACTTACTAATTCAGTCATTTTTCTGAAGCAGCTTCTTGACAATGCCATCTGTTATATAATGACTAATGTCATGGCAAAAATGTTATAACAGCTTAATAACTATTCCTGTTGACACAAAGGATATTTTCCAGTTTACCCAGAACTACAGTCCCAAAGCAGATACCCTTGAAGTGGGGTTAGATGCATATACAGGGTACATATAACTTCCCTCCAATCACTTACACACAACTGTACTTTACTCCAAATCCTATTTTACAGATATGTATGTGTGTTTGTGTGTATATGTGTATCCCAGATTCAACTACAGTTTCCAATACAACACCCATTCTGCACAGTACCTACAACTCTTATTACACCAAAGTACTATACCTTTTATTATGCACAAGTAATACAACTTTCAGCATTACTTCAAGTCTCATTACTCATGGCACTAACACTGGCACTGCTTTGGTTACAAACTATTATGCACAGTACAAACACCACTGCTCCAGTTATGCACTACTACAACTCTTATTCCGGATCTGCTGTTCTCTAGAGACATTCTCCTGTGATTCAGATCTAGGGGTAAATGTATGAAAGTCCGATTTGTTCAACTCGCCGGAAATTGGCGACTATTCAGCTAAAATGTAAAGCGGCGATGGCTTGAAAAGGCAAGCGGCGATGGCTTGTAAAGGCAAACTTGCCTTTATAAGCCATCGCCGCTTTAAATTTTAGCTGCAAAGTCGTTGATTTCCGGCGAGTTGAACAAATCGGACTTTCATACATTTACCCCCTAGTGTTACATTTTGAGGCAACCCTGAGGGCTGCGACCTGCGGGTTACCAGCAGCTAAGCCCATCCTGCCTTGCGGCGGTTCTTAGTGAATACCGGAAATCCGTTAGACTCCGCTCCTCTGGGCTGCCAATGCTAATCAAGATTAATACTGGTGTCTGAATTGTAACAAGGGCATGAAAGATTCATGCATCATTATTCCAAGTACATATGCACAGTACCACTACTCCATATTATGCTATATATGCACGCCACAGTCTCAATATTATGCAATATATGTACATCAGTCTCCATATTATGCTATATGTACATCACAGTCTCTATATATGTCCCCAGATTAAATCCTGCAGTGCGCATCCCACCTATTATTCCCTGTGCAATCTAGTCCAAGGGTTTGCAGCACGCAGACTATTACACATAATACTAATAGATGATAAATCCTGCTCTACGCATCACACCTATTATTCCCCAGATTAGCCTCATACTGTCCATAGTAGAGACAATGGGAGAGGATGTGGGGAAGTAGGGCAGAGGGAAAAGATAAATTGCTGTGTCCTCATCGGTGGATGAAGAGAGAGAAAAGCCATGGGACTGTCCCACCCTTTGTACAGTTTGCACAACAAGATAGCTATGACTTTTTTTTTTATTCACCTCCTCTAATTATAACCATAACTCAGTTTTTAGTAGAGATGCTCAGGCTCAGCTCCCTGAGAACCGAACACACCCAAACTTAGCAGTTCCTTGGTTCGGTACTTTCGCACACCCTTGGAATTGAAAAAAGGCAAAACGTCATCGTTACGTCGTCGGATCTCGCGAGTTTTGGATTCTATAAGTACTGCCCTCCACAGTGATCCAGGGCCATTTCACAGAGGGAGACAGAAGGGGTAGCAGGGTTCTTGCCAGTTTCTAGTGCAGTTAAACAGCATCATAGCTAGATAAGAAAGAGGAGGGGTAGCAGTGTTCTCCAAAGTCTCCAGTGACATTCTACTGACTTATAGCTCACACAGAAACAGGAGAGCTCCATTGCTTAGTGTCATTGCTGAAATAGAAATAATAGGGCTGGCAGTATTGTTCAAAATCTGAAGTCACATTGACTGTTATCAAAATGGATTCACAGCAGTTCTCAGAAGACCAGCAGCACCAAGCAGCTGCTGGCACCAGTCATGATGATAGTAATTCATCTACATCTTCTGCTAAAGCCTATGTTAAAGTGCATAGTGTCTTTAAGTCAGGGAGACAAAAATGTAAAAAAACACCTTTTACTTTGGTAAAGAAAAAAACCCCAGTAATCTAGGCAAAGTTATCTGCAGAAAAAAATAAAATTGCCAACATGCCATTCTACACATGCAGCAGCAAGTAAATAATGAGGCCTTCGCCTTTCTTTATGAGTGCTAGTTCTGCAACTGTCACTGAGACTACTTCTTGTAAGGTCAGTCATAACCAAGCAAGACCTTGCCAAGTGGCGCCCTATAAATAAAAATTAGTAATAATAATAATAATAATAATAACCTTGTCATTCTGACTCCAAAAGTGGTGTCCAAATACTTTTACGTGTAAAAGTAGAGCTGGAAGAAAGGAATAAGGCATTAGAGGAAAATGTATGTTTAGATTCAGAAATGACACAAATCCCTGAGGAGAGTCTATCCACGAGTGCTATGTGTAAGCCTGACTGACCTTTCTCATAGTCTACCAATAAAGAAGGCTCCTTTCAGCATTTCTGCAGATGTGTGCATTAGCAGCACAAGTGTAGCTGTTGAGGATGCCACTTTGGATGAGAAGGATATATGTGTAGATGATGAGGGCACTAATTAGGATGTCGATGAGGATGATGTTGTTTGTGTAAGTCCTGCACCAGTGGAAGCAGTTCTTGCACGTGATAAGAAGAAGGCCATTGTCATTCCTGGGCATAAGACCAAAAAAATCAACCTCTTATGTGTGGAATTATTTCTACCCAAATACTGACAACAGTTGTTTAAACATTTGTAGCGTTTGTAAAGCCAAGGCAGTAGAGGTAGGGACCTTAACCATCTAGGAACCTCATCCATGTTGCGCCATTGGAAGCAAGTTCATGTCAAGCTGTTGGGAAAATCAGAAATTTATGCTAAAAAATAATAACAAGCAGTCCAGCATCAGCTAGGTCCCTTCTCTCAGCTAGAGCCCGACACCTGCAATCTACACCCACAACACTTTTCTCATTAATATTCTCAGTAGCGATCGGAGTTAGTTCTGCATCCAAGTTGCTAAGGCCAGATTACTCCTCCACTATCCTGGATTTCTCAGAAGAATTCTTGAGTATTAGTCCCACTGCTGCTGCTGCTGGGAGTGGATCTTCATTCCAGAAGCAGACCAAGAAGAAGACGACTAGCAAGTATGAAAACTGTCACACAGTCGCATAGCGGATCACAGATGCCATGGCGACTATGCTAGTATTAGATCTGCGTCCAATATCCACTCTTAATGCAGCTGTTTTTGACAGTTATTTGAGGTCCTGTGTCCCTGTTACCAAATTCCATCACAACATCATTTTACTAGAAAAGCTATTCCTCACCTCTACCAGAAGATTTGCAAAAATGTAATTATTGGGCTACAAAATGCCATTCTACTCACTGTAAACTTAACCACAGATATGTGGACGAGCGGAAGTGGGCAAACTAAAGATTATATGACTGTGACAGCCCACTGGGTTCGCCTTCACCAGCAGTGACAGCAGCAGCAAGAACGTCACATTTTTCAGAGGCAGGTTACTTTGTGTATCGAAGAGGCATACAGCTGACAATCTGTTAAAAAACTAAGGGATGTCAGGGACCTTAGGTGCCTTAAGCCCTTTGTTAGCTTGTTTTGTGGGGGCCCAAACAAGCCAAGCACATCAGCCACAAAAGTGGCACTCCTTGTCGCTGGAGTGCTTGGTTTGTTAAAGTGTGCATGTCCTTTTTTTTTTTTTTAAACTCTTTATTTATTTAAAGAGGAAACAACAGGAAAAGATACAATCAACAGAATTGACATAAAAATATTAACATTCAAGATGTCGTGCATGTCCTTTTTTTAAGTTCCAACATAAGGGTGGGTGGGATGACCCAAAGACAATTCCAACTTGCACCACTTTTCCTTTCAGCTACCACTGTGTGGCAATGTTACCTAGATGTGCTATGACCTGCTGTGTGTTTTGTGTCATTGCTCTTTCGCTTAGCATCCAGCCAGGTCGCTGCCGTTTTTGTCCGAGAGTGGATGAAAATAATATTGTGACCTGTGAGGTGGTCAAAATTGACTGGAAATGACTGAAAATTAGTGTTATTGAGGTTAATAATAATGTAGGAACATAAAAAGAGCAAAATTATGTGATTTTAGCATATTTTCTCTATTTGTTCTAAAAAATACAGATCCAAAACCGAAGCCAAAATACACAAGGGCAGTTTTGACAAAATCAAAACACGAAATTATTCCAGATCCAAAACCCAAAACAAAACACGGGGGTCAGTGAACATCTCTACTGAAAACCTACCTCTTCAGACTAGCTTGTAAAATTTCTCAACTACTCTCTAAACCCCCCTAGGGTAACCAACTATCACACTTTACACAGTTCATACAAGATAACAACTCTTCCACCACCCTTGCTGTGGGAATGGATTATCTTGTTCACTAAGCACGTTTTCCTTTGAAATCTAGCTGGACCTATGTTCAATATGTAGTACTTAACTTCATGTATCAAACTCCTTATTTCCCATAGATTGTAAGCTTACCCAGTATTGTTTTATTGCTGTGTTTGTTCCCAATTGTAAAGTGCTGAGGAGTTTACTGGACCTATATAAAAAATGTTAATGGTGAAAATCAGTCTATACCCAGACCCCTTTTTTGTCGCTGCAATCCATCTTAAATGCCCTGGCAATACTGATCTTCCTCTCTCACCAGCCCACATCTACTGCATCACTCTGCAAGTCCCTACACTGGCTCCCCATTAACCCCCATTTATGGAACTTCCTAACCCACCTGACCATTCTCTCCCCCAGCCTTCATTCATACTCATTCACCATAGCCTATCCTTCACATGAATTAAAAAAAATTAACGTCTTTAATTTTCTTTTACATATTGTAACACTGTTTGGGAATCATACATCTAGTGTAGACATGTCACTTTTGTGTTTTTTCGTTCTCATCCTCCTAGTCCTTGGCCCTCCTCCCTTCTTATTCTTGGGTATCCCCCTCTTTTACTGTGGCCCTCTTGCTTCTAGTTTGTGTCCCTCAATTGTTTTTTACAGGTATCAAATCAGCATTGCATCTGTGAAAGATATTGCTGCTCCGTGTCAAGCAAGGAGCAAGGTCAGCAAACAAAAAACAATGGGAGTACTCCCTCTTCTTCATTAAAAAACATTTAGCAATATATTTAACAAAATGATTTAACATTTTTTTAACACTGGGCCAAGTATCTGTAACATACACTACAGATTAGGACTAATACCTCTGTTTTAATCAAGTGTATCTTATCTATGGAATACTCACACAACTATTTAAAAATAATAACAGAGAATGCAGTTAAATCTTAATCTGCACCAAGCAAATCTTAGTGCATGATGTTGTAAGGTTTGCACTATTATTAGCAAGTCTCCTTGGCATGTTGTCAGAGAAGTCTCCTATCTGTCACCTTGTGTATGGCAAAAGAATTAGAAAAGCAAATGACTCGTGCAACAGTACTACTTGTACACAAATTCATGGAACATAGAATATAATGTCAAACAAAAAAAACAAGTAATGACATTTTTTTATACACCCAATTATTGTTTAGCATATCTTGAATATAAACCATAGATATTAGTTATGCATTATATATATCGAACAGAAAAAGCAGGTATCTTTTAACATTAATCTTCTAGATAAGCTTTTGGAACATTCAAATAATGGCATTGTATTACTCTTAATAATTATGTGATAAAGCAAAAACAGTTAAACACAGACTAATTAATTTATCTACTTAAAAAGTGATTTTGAATCACAGCTCATAGTTAATGAACTGTGCAATGATGGGAATATTAATCATGACATCCCCAGCATATTACGATGCATTTACTGGCAGCTTTTTGTGGAGATCATATGATACATAGACCATACCTTCACTGTTTCTATCTGGTGTTATAAAACTGTAATAACTAGCATACCTAAGGGCATTACCAGAAGGCATATACGCCTGTTATATGATCTTTATGTATATTTTTCTTATTTGAGTTGAGTGGTGCCTGATACCTTGCGACCAAATGGTTGTGGTGATTGAATGGGAAAGCTGTATCTAATTAGCACACCGATTTCTGATAAGCCAACCCTTTTTTGTGTGTATGCTATATTCCTCTATTCCTCTCTTATTTTGGGTGGCCTTGTGGAATGGGTAATAGAAATACAGTATAATTCTTTAATACTAAACATTAGAAATCATAACAGGTTGGATGTTAGAGCAAGCTGGATTACGCGGGATACATTTGGATCTATTTAGATGCAAAATCTAGGCTCGTGCAAAATCTAGGTTGGTGTTTTCTAAAGGCAAATTTAACTGAAGCCTGATGGATCCAGGAATGCTACACGTAAAACTACTTGTATAGTAAGATGGTAAATTGGGTGTGGTGATGAGCTCACTCTATAGACCATTGCCCACATATCCTGCATATGTGTGTGTCTGCGTGTGTGTATGTACCATAGAAACAGAATTTGGCGACAGATAAGCAACACTTGGCCCATCTAGTCTGTCCAATTTTTAATATATGGTATCCTCAAATCCCATTTGATCCTTTATTCTTTGTAAGGATATCCTTATGTCTATCCCAAGCATGTTTACATTGCTCTACTGTATTAGCCTCTACCATCTCTGATGGGAGGCTATTCTAGTCATTCACTACCCTTTGTGTGAAGTAGTTTTTCCACAGTTTCCCTCTGAACCTGCTTCAGTGCATGTCCTCGTGTTCTAATATTTCTCATTCTTTGAGGAATGTTTCCCTCTTTCTGGAAATATGACCTCCAGAACAGAACACAGTACTCTAGATGAGGCCTTACTAATGACCTATACAGTGGCATTGTTACTTCTTTCTGTCTGCTACTGATTCCTCTCCCTATCCAACCAAACATCTGACTTGCTTTTCTCATTGCTTTCTTACATTGCTTACATGCCTTTAAGTCACCTGAAATAGTGACTCATAGATCCTTTCCTTCTTAGTTAATACTATATTTAACTGTTTGGTTTTTTGAGAGCGAAGTGCATTATTTTGCATTTTTTTGGGCATTAAACTGTAATTGCCGCTCTCTTGACCATTCATCTAGTCTACCTAGATCTGTTTTACCCCTCTTGGTGTGTCTACCATGTTGCATATCTTTGTGTCATCTGCAAAAAGGCATACCTTCCCTTCAATACCATTCGCAATGTCACCAATCATCATCATCAACATTTATTTATATAGCGTGAGCAAATTCCGTAGTGCACCAATAAGGATATTAAAAGCATTGGTGCAAGTATAGATCCTTGTGGTACTCTATTGGTAACATTTCCCTCCTGTGAATGCACTCCATTTACTAAAACGCTCTGTTTTCTGTCCTGCAACTAAGATATTATTGAGTTCTACACATCACAAACCTGTGTCACAATTTGCCCCTGGCTGCAGTTCAGCATCTCTTCCATAGATGCTGTTTTGCCTTCATCTGTTTTTGCCAGGAAGGGGTTAAACCTCCTTCGTGTGTTCTGATCCTAATCACCTGTCTCTGGCCTTTAAGGGACTGCCTCTCTCAGCAGTCTGGGCTAGTTCATCAATTGTCTTTGCTGCTGGTTTCTCTGTGTAACTCCTGTGATCTGATCCTGACTTGCTACCTGGTATTCGACTTCTGCCAAGTGATCATCTCTCTGCAAGTATCCTGCATTTCCAAAGTGCATATCTTTCTTCAAATATCCTGCATTACCAAGTGATCATCTCTCTGCCACTACCATGTATTCCTGCTACAGTCGCTAAACCTGGTAATCCAATCTCCTTGCTCCTGCGTTTCATCAGTTACATCTGGACACCAGTATTTCCTGCTCCAGTCACTCAACCTGATAATCCAGTCTCCGTGAACCTATACCTGCAGTTATCCTGTTGTGCTTGGTCTCCAGCTTTTTAGCTAAACTATTTAGACAAACCTGTACTTGCAGTTAACCCATCATGCCTGATATCCAGCATCTCCAGCTTCCCAGCTAAACCTGGTATCCTGATATCCAGTAACTGCAGCTATTCTATGCCTGGTATTTAGTATTCCTGTTAGGAGGCAGCTATCCTGATATTCTGGTTCTTTGGACTTGTGCTAACTGCCTTACAATTTACTGCATTTCATTTTTTTCTGTGTGACCTGTGTTGAAATAAAACCACTAAGTTTCACTTGCGCTACTCTAGTGGTCTTCATGTTTGGGAATCCTGACACCCTCCTTGTGGCAAAACAAGTCTAAAGACTTCTCCAACAGGCAGAAGAGGATGAAAGCTTATGAGAAAATGGTCAGAGTGAGTCTTTCTCATTCTCCAGGGGCAAATGCAGTTTGGGCCAGAAGGAAGATCCAAAACATGCGTATTGTGTTACACAAATAACTCAATAAGTTGGAGCTTTCCAATAGATCTGGGGCAGGAGCTGAAGATGTCTATGTACCAAAGTTGTGGTGCTTTGAACTCCTGAGGTTCACTGCTGACCAGGAAATTGCCAGCCCAACCACTGGCATCTTACACTAGGGGGAGTCCAGTTCCTAATCTGTCCCTTAGGAAACCGAAAACATACCAGCAAGTGGCATAGTAAGTAAACATGCAATCATGAATGCTTAAAATATTTATTTACATATCGGTTAAAATGAATACTTCAATTTAACATAGAATGTCAATGTGCATGCATTATAACATGCCATTCTGCCATGATCCTCACTATTAAAATTATCCTCCCTGTTTAACTTGGACTTTTCACCTGCATTTTCATTTGAGAAGACCCCAGTGGTGTCAACCCTACCACTTCCACAACTTCTTGTTAAGGAAAGAGCAGCATGAGATCCTCAGCCACAGCTTTGCAAGATGTTCACATTTAACAACTTCCTTTCCATGGAACTTGTTACTTGGTTACCCCCAGGACTTAAGCTCAGGTAGTAGCAACTGTTGGTCTAGCACTTGCCTGTTGGAGTTGACTGGTCACAGTAGGAGGTTATGAGCAACCAGGATGTAAATGGCAGAACTCTGAGGCAAACAGACAGGGGTTAAATGTAGGGAGATAGACAGGCCAAGGTGTGAAACAGGAGAATCAGCAGTTCTTTTAAACAATCTGGTCAGAAACTAATAACAGAGCAGGTCAGGATACAAAGCACACCATATCACAAAAAACTATCACCAGCATTGGAATGGTGACAGGAAGTGGTTTTTAAAGTCAGCATAACAAATCAGAAGCTTGCTGGATGATTATCTGCATGGTTGTAGCAGTGATTGCACAGCTGATGCTGTACTGAGTATTGAAGAGATGCTGGTTGCTATTTGCATAGCAACCAGTTGAATCAGTGAGATGCCGACTGAGTAGGTGGAGTGGGCGCTACTGTTTGCTAACCAACCATCCATAGCATACCGGCGAACATCCTGCCGATGCACAGAACTAGTGAATACTGAGTGGTAAGGGAAAGCCGGCAAAAGATCGGATATGCGGCGGTGGCTTCCGCATAATAACACACATAAGAGACCCAGGCATGTATACCTAACAGAAAAGGGAACTGTCACGCAGAAATGATCATATTTCTTAACACTTCTGTACAATGCTCCAAGTAGAAGCTCTGCTGTGCACAGTTGGGCTTTTCCGCCTAAGATAGTTGTGGAGGACACAACATGCCATTACCGCTTTGTATATTTTGTCAAGGCGAATATTAATGGTATGAAAACCTTTGAATCTGTTTATGAATCCGGACTCTGTAATTGAATATCCTCCTTTCAGGCAGTAGTGCTCTTTGAGGGTAAGGTTTTAAAATATTAGCTTGTAGTGCAAATGATTCATCAGCCACAAATCCAAAATTAAGGCTTAATTTTAATTAACAGTTTGGTTATGTGTTGGCAATTCAATGCATTCTTATTAAGCTTGTCATGGAAGGGCGCTTGTTCCACTGCTCCACCATTTGACACTTTTTATTTTAATGTGCACGAAGATAAATTCATATTTTGCATCCAGTCTGGTCAACAGGATAATACTAAAGAATCTGTTTTAATTGGCACTATAATTCAGACAGGTTTCCCATCTGTGGCTCTGCCACTGTTTGGGAAATTCCATATTTCTTCAAATTATAGAGAGATAACTAGCCATTCCTCAACCTTTGATGGGTACTGAAAAAGAAAGATTATTGTAATATTAAATCAATACAAGCACCTATTGTTATCATACTATTTTAATTTATACTTTTATTACACAGCTATCTGCTTTCATTGAGTAGGGTTTTGTGATGTGGTGGAGGATACACAGGAGACGCCTCAGCAGAGTTCTGAAGCCACCCAGCAACAAGGACAACAACCAGGCAGGAGGGGTAAGAAAAGGCAATGATAGGCGGAACAACTTGACGGATACTTGACTCAGCCAACAGGCTGATGGAAAAAGAAGGCGACAAATGCGACCTGATATGTGTGGCAAAAACAAAAATCTAAATAGTTTAGATGGTGACGACAGGGCAGAGGCCGAACATTTAATTATGGAGGTGCTCTATAGGGAATTCAGCGTACACAGGATTGACAGAGTTCCCAGCCGCGCCATGCCCACGACTTTTACAGGCCTGCCCCATCCCCTCATTTGCCGCTCCCTCCCCACAGGCAACATCAGCTCCTGGGTCCAATACCCCTCCTGTCTATCATCATCATCATGATTTATTTATATAGCGCCAACATATTCCGTAGCGCTTATAGCGTCTGTAGAGCTTCCACACCAAGCAGCAGTGCCAGTATGCTGCAGTACTGCGACAGTACCTCTTCTTTGGAAAAGATTTAACAATATCTTTATGAGCACCTGTGACTTTTATTTTTATATTTGTTTTTACAGTTTGTTTTTTTATAGGTTATATTATTTATTATTTTTATTTTGTTTTCTGTAATATGTAATAAGTTCAGTTTATATTTTAATTAAAAAAAGTGTGTTTAGAATCTGAGTGTTTCTCTCACCAACCTTGATATGTTATTTCAGGAGTTTGTGTATGATGGTCTCACTTGGGGTGACTGTATGTCCAGGGCTACACATTGCAATATGTGTGTAAAGATATATGTAGCAGTGGTCAAGTTAGGAGAGTCCCAGAAAACAGACTGCAGCGTGACCAGTATGCAAATCATGTCAGTAAATGTCAGTAAGCAAGTTCCATTAGATGAAACAAAAGCAAGTCCACTTGTCTTAGCAGGGTTGGTACAAGGTAATAGCCAAATTAGGAAGCAGGGTGCCAAAGGAATAAACAAGAGTGAGTCCAGAATCCAAAGCCAGGTCAATACACGGTATATCAGGTCAGTAAACAGGGAAAAGGCAGGTCCAATATGTCTAAAGAAGGGTCCAAAGCAAGAGGTCAGTGTCAGGCTGGCTATTAACACAATCACCTAGCAAAGCCTATATGACAGAGGGTCCCTTTTATAGTACAATAGGCGCTTCTTGATGACCTCAGCAGGAAACTTTCTGTGTGAATGAGAAAGTTCTGCACATGCTCAGAACTGCTTTGGATTGTTGATAAGCAACAAAGGAACCCAGACCAGACTTCTGATGGAGAGCCTGGGTAAGACAGGCAAATGCTGAAGACCTGTAACGGTGGGCAAGCTGTAGGAAATGGCTGCACTGCTTGTGAAGGCAGAACTGCATCTAACAGTAGTGCACACAGTATTGCCTGTGTATTTGTAGAAAATGTGTCTTATAACCATATTACATCATAGGAGCCCCTCTGTCTTAAGTGTCCTGGGCCCCCTGAGCCTTAATCGAGCTCTGGTTAGCAGGAGGAATCTGATAGTTGCTCCCAGTCCCCGGATAGGACACAGCCTGCAGAGCAAGCCGAGGAGCTCTAAGTCTCATGAGATTTATTAATCTCGTGAGACTAAGAGCTTCCCTGCCCACTCTACAGGAAGTTCCCACCCTGATGGATGCCAGCAGCATCAGAAGCATAGATAAGTACAGTGGACTGGGGGTGTCGTAATGTGTCTGGGGGGGATGGCGTGATGTGGATGGGGAGGGCGTGATAAATGTAATGTTTTATTATAAGGTATGTATCAACGCCCCATGTTGACCATGCACCCATGTGGCCACTCCTTTGGCTGCTGCGTTGCGGCACACAGGCTTTTTTCCTGCACACCAACAGAGGTGGGCCTGTATGCTTTAAATATAGGACTGGTATAGGGCTGATTTTTAGTCCCAGTCTGGCCCTGGTACCCAGCTTAACTTTGTACCACATGTTATTGTCAGCAGATCTGTGCTTGTATGAATGAAGTATTGAAATACATGTGATATAATTGTTTTTATGAATGGCTCCATATTAGTGGTCCATAGTTTGTATTGAAGTTATGTGTGCGGATCCATGCAGGTTTATTTTACTACTGAGACAAGTATATGACTGAAATACATGCGGTACAATCTAACAGTTGTCATTGATTTTATATGTTACTTGTTGATTTATATCTCTGTATGGATTCAATACAGAATTGCATGAGTTATTTAGTGATTCTTTATAATGTGCCTCAATGAACATAACAAAGATAATATCAATAATTGATGCAGATGTGTAAGAAACAAAAGGTTGAATATTTTTGTCATAACCAATGAGATTCTATAGTATAAAGTATATTTAATTGAGAATATTATACTGCAATGTATATAAATTAATAATGATAATTAGAAATAATGAGATATATTCTTCTTAGCTTTTTGTCAGTTAATCCTGCAAACAGACAGCCCCCATTTGAAGCCAAAGTGTTCTCCAGGACTTATTTTCAAAAACAACCTCTCAAACTGTGGTTACATAATGCTAATTGCTTCATTTAAATTCTGAATATGACGAACTGAGCATATTAATTAATCCCATTAATCAACACTTGACAAATTTAACATATGTTATTATGCCTGCTTATTCATATTGTGTACATTTAATGCTGGTTTGTTTATTAAAATTAACATCAGCACACTTTATTGGATCCAGCTCCGATGAGCTGGGAAACTCTCTGTGTTATACACTCTGGAACACACAAAAACAGGTTCCTGAATAGTTATGTGACTGTGATGCTATCATTTTACAAAAGGACTGCAAAACTTCTTCCTAATTTATGTGATAGGAATGTAACCGTTATCTAATCTTGTTAATTACTCCAGCAAATAAGGGAATTGTTGTCAATGACCTTCACATTTTTTAAATGCAATGAGCTTTTTGGTAGGACCACAAAACAGAACAACATCACTAGATACCTAAATTACAGTATAAGTTGATACAAGTAAACATGACATCATCATCTCTACAACAGAGTGTGAGATTCTTGCAAATACACAGTATACAATTTCTGTGGAACGTTGTCCATTACAAGTGCTTGTGATGTCTCCATTTACAGTGCTAATTTTCTATTATGCAAATGATAAAAAAAACCAGCAGGAAACAAAGGGAAATACATTTGCAATCAGCATTTTCCTCATCATATTAATCAGGCATGCTTTACATATATGAAATAGATTTTAAGGAACTATGGTCTTTAGTAAGTCTGCAGAATGGCTGCTTTAGGGTTGGCCAGAAATGAAATTGGAACAAGGCATATACTAACTCATTAGTGAATATGTCAATAATTAATCAATAATGAGTGTCTGCAGGCAACAGTGACGCACGGTGGAGGTTCCTTGAAAGTTTGGGGCTGCATTTCAGCCAATGGAGTTGGGGATTTAGTCATGATTAATGGTGTCCTTAATGCTGAGAAATAAAGGCAGGTACTTATCCCGCTGATAGTCACTTAAATGACTACATAAACCCCGACACCAATTAGGCCTACATGACAACACCTATGAGGGGCTCACCGATACTCTTAAACAACGATGGAGGGCTTACCGATACTCTTTTCCCACGACCGCTTGGAAAAGAGACTTGAGAGAAATGCGGCGCATGAAGAGGCCGTCCGCCCGAAATTAGGCCAGTACAGAGGCCGACACTATCATTTCTGCAACTACGGTGCTTATTTAAGGAGGCGACAGCTGTACCAGTGGAACAAAGTTTTTTTTTCTTTTTACAAACCATTGTACCGCTGGTACAGCTGCCGCCTTCTTAAATAAGCACAGTAATAGCAGGTATGACAGTGTCAGCCTCTGTTTTGACCTCATTTCGGGCAGACAGCATCTTGATGCGCTGCATTTCTCTCAAGTCTATTTTCCAAGCTGTCGGGGGGAAAAGAGTGTCGGTAAGCACTCCATCAGTGTTGTCATGTAGGCCTAATTGGTGTCGGGGTTTGGCTACTCGGAATTTAGTACCCAACCTACTTATCCTTCATGTAATACCATCTGGGAGGTTGCTGTCATTCTGCAGCAGGACAAGGACCCCAAAGATACAACCAATGTCATTAAGAACTATCTTAAGTGTAAATAAGAACAAGGAGTGAAAGTGATGATATGGCCCCCATAGAGCCCTGATCTCAACATCAGCAATTCTGTCTGGGACTACATGAAGAGACAGAAGGTTTTGAGCAAGCCTACATCCAAAGAAGATCTGTGGTTAGTTCTCCAACATGTTTGGAACAGACTCCCTGCAGAGTTCCTTCAAAAACTGTGTGCAAGTGTACCTAGAAGAATTTCTGCCATTTTGAAGGCAGAGTGGCCACACCAACTATTGAATTGATTTAGATTTATCTTCTGTACATTCACTTTGCATTTTGTTAATTGATAAAAATAATAAACTATTAACACTTCTATTTTTGAAAGAACTCTTATTTTGCAGCATTGTTTTCTGCACCTGCCTGATACTTTTGCATAGTATATTGTGTGTGTGTGTGTGTGTGTGTGTGTGTGTATACATATATGTTTGTGTGTATGTGTGTTATTGTCACTCACCGGACCGTGAGTGCCTCTGCGCTGGTGCGTGGTTCTCTAGCCTTGCTGCCGGCGCCTGTCCTGAGCCGCGGCCGTTCGCCATCTTGATGGACTGCGCATCGTTGCCTGATCTTGAGTCTCATTCCCTGTGAGTCTCTGAAGGTGTCTCCTGTGTCCTGCTCGTGTCTTCAGCTTCCTGCTGATTATCTGCTCTACTCATCGGTGGATCTCATACCCGCTACTGACTTCTGTATCTTGCTCGTGTCCTCAGCTGTCTGCTGGATTACCTGCTCCGCTCATCAGCAGTTCTCATACCCGCTACTGACTTTTGTATCCTGCTCGTGTCCTCAGCTGTCTGTTGGATTACCTGTTCTGCTCACCTGCGGTTCCCATACCCGCTTCAGCCGTTCAGCGCTTCTGCTGTGCCTGCATATCCTCGTGGACAAGCTTCTCTACTCATCAGCGGTATGCTTACTTGCTATTGACTTTAAACTGTTACCTTGCATATCCGCTTAGGACAAGCTTCCCTACTCAGCAGCGGTATCCATACCCGCTATAGACTATTAGCTATAACGCTGCATATCTGTTTGGAGCAAGTTCCTCTGTGCTCTCATTGTATTCATACAATTATTGACTCTATTCATTCCTCCACTTATTCTCACCTGGACAAGTCCTCACCTCCTCGCAGTGGTACAACATGCTGTCCGCAGACCACTGACACCTCCTCTACCTACCTGCACCTGGACAAGTCTTCTCATCACAGCAGTGGTACAACTTGCTGAACGCAGACCACTGACTTCCCGCTACCCTACCTGCACCTGGACAAGTCTTCTCATCACAGCAGTGGTACAACTTGCTGAACGCGGACCACTGGCTTCCCGCTACCTACCTGCACCTGGACAAGTCTTCCCTTCACAGCAGTGGTACAACTTGCTGAACGCAGACCACTGACTCTCCCATTACCTTCCTTCACCTGCTCACGTCCACCCGGCTCTCCGTGGTTGAAACCTGCCTTCCACTATAGCTGCAAGTCGCTGACTTATCTACCAGTATAGCTGCAAGTCGCTGACTCATCTACCAGTATAGCTGCAAGCCACTGACTACCATCAATTCCATTGGCATCCTCTCTCCATCTGCTGTTATATACGTTCCACTATTCACCCTGCTGCCAGAGGACCGCTGTGCAAACTCTGCCCCTCTGGTAAGCATAGTCACCTGGTGAATCCTGGGCAGAACTCCTAGTGCCCGTGACAGATATATATATATATATATATATATATATATATATATATATATATATATATATATATATAATGTCGTGAACATAGAGAGCTTGCAGTTATTTATAAGGGATAAATCAATAAATCATAACTGCAGTGTAAATAAGTTACATCAAATGAATCCATTGGTAAGTTTAGTTAAAATGTAAAATGTGAAGTCAGAGAGTCTGATGTAAATTTACTGGATGGCTTTGCACATCCCAGTGTGAGAAGACAGAAGGGGGCAGCTTCAAAGAGCTCCCGGGGTGAAATATAGCCTATTTGTGACACCTGAATAGATGTTTAGGTTCCGTTCAGCATGTGGTCTGGCTCAAAAAGGCCATGTGCTGACAGGCTATATGTAATATAGACCAAATTAATTCAGTTTTAAAATATGCCCCTTAAAATCAATAAAAGTAGTGATCAACCACATATTCGGCAATAGCATGATGAAAGGCAGCTCATATGTTAAATTAAGAATTCTGCCCCACAGAGAAATGAAGGTAATGAGTGGAAGCTCTGCGAATACACTGTATTTAGGCGTGTTTGATATCAAAAGATGGATAGAGTCATAGGGAATTTATTAATGATAAAATTGGATCGATGTAACGATGTTGCTTAAAAATCTGTGTTCTGAAGGAACAAAGGGTCAGCTTCTTGGGGATCAATCTAATTGAAGGACAGTCCATCTTTTCTGCCTGCCCCAGGCATACAGATTATTATATGTAAGTGATGCTCTGTACTTTCATCCCATTTGTTTTTATAACTGTTTGCAATCTTTTACTTGTAGGTCAAATCTTTATCTAACTGTTTTTTTTTTATGCTCTGTAAGCATTATTATTATTATTATTATTATTATTATCGTTTATTTGTAAGGCCCCACAAGGTTTCCGCAGCGCCGTACATGGTGCGAACAGTAGACTATACAGGGTAAAACAGTACAGAACAATAAACACAAAGTACCAGTACTTCAGAAACTCCAGGCAGGCAGATACAGTAGAGACGGAGCGGAAGAACAGGTATGGAGACAGGAGGGAAGATGGGCCCTGCTCATACGAGCTTACATCCTAAGGGAGGGTAAACAGAATCAGGTACAGAAGGGAGCCAGTGAAGCAACGGGGAGAGAAAAAGGGGCAGGGGAGAACCAGAAGAGGTGAGAGGTTAAGTGGATGGTTGGTAGGCCTTAAGGAACAGGTGAGTTTTAAGTGCCCGATTGAAGGAGCACAGATTGAGTAAAAGACGAATGGAGCGAGGGAGTTTGTTCTAGTGAAGGGGGGCAGCACGGGAGAAGTCTTGGATTCTAGAGTGGGAAGAGGTCATCAGAGTGGAGGAGAGGCGGCGATCATTGGCCGAGCGCAGGGAGCGGGCCAAAATATACTCCTTCGCTCTTCTTCGCTCTCTCTCTCCCACTGCCTGCTCTTACCTTGCTCACCTTTTCAACCTATCACTCTCCTCTGGTGTAGTCCCCTCTTCATTTAAACACGCTCTTATCTCTCCCATCCTCAAAAAACCATACTTGACCCCACCTCTCTTGCAAACTATCGCCCTATCTCACTTCTCCCCTTTGCCTCCAAATTACTTGAGAGGATTGTCTGTTGCCACCTCACTAGACACCTCTCGGACAATTCTCTCCTTGACCCTCTCCAATCCGGTTACCGCCCCCTCCACTCCACCGAAACTGCCCTGGCCAAAGTTACTAATGATCTACTTTTAGCCAAATCTAAGGGTCACTTCTCCCTGCTCATCCTCCTTGACCTCTCTGCGGCCTTCGACACCGTGGACCACCCCCTCCTGCTACAAACACTTCTCTCTCTTGGCCTCTCTGGATCTGTCCTTGCCTGGTTCACCTCATACCTCGCTAACCGCTCCTTCTCAGTATCCACATCTGGCTCCTCCACCCCCTTCCCTCTCCCTGTTGGTGTCCCTCAGGGCTCTGTTCTTGGTCCTCTACTCTTTTTGCTCTACACCTCCTCCCTGGGGGCTCTCATCTCCTCATTCGGTATTCAGTATCACCTTCACGCTGACGACATCCAACTCTACACCTCCTCGCCTGATGTCTCCTCCACCCTCCTCTCTCGTGTATCTGACTGCCTCTCTGCCATTTCCTCCTGGATGTCATCGCGCTTTCTCAAAATTAACATCTCCAAAACTGAACTGATTGTCTTTCCTCCCCCTAGACTCCCCGCCCACCACATCCTCTCTATCACTGTTAACAATACCACCATCTCCTCTGTCACCCAACTCCGCTGCCTGGGCATTACCCTCGACTCCTCTCTCTCCTTCGCCCCCCACATCCAATCCCTCGCCCAATGCTGTCGCTACCAGCTACGCAACATTGCCCGCATCCGGCCCTTCCTCTCCCAGGATGCCACCAAAACTATAATCCACGCACTCACCATCTCCCGCCTTGATTATTGCAACCTCCTTCTTACCAGCCTCCCCCATTCCCATCTCGCCCCCCTCCGCTCTATACTCAATGCGGCTGCAAGACTCATCTTCCTTTCTCGCCGCTCCTCATCTGCCTCCCCTCTCTGCCTTGCCCTACACTGACTCCCCATTCCTTACAGAATCCTTTTCAAACTCCTGACCGTCACTTACAAGGCTCTCTCCCAGTCTACTGCTCCCTATATCTCTAACCTCCTCTCCATTCACACCCCTGCCCGCTCCCTGCGCTCGGCCAATGACCGTTGCCTCTCCTCCACTCTGATCACCTCTTCCCACTCCAGAATCCAAGACTTCTCCCGTGCTGCCCCCCTTCACTGGAACGACCTCCCTCGCTCCATCTGTTTTTCTCCCAATCTGTCCTCCTTCAAGAGGGCACTCAAAACTTACCTGTTCCTAAAGGCTTACCAACCTTCAACCTAACCTCTCCTCCACCTGTTCTTCCCCTCTCTCCTCCCAGCCCCTCTGCTCTCTCCCCACTTACTTCAACTTGCTCCCTGTGTGCCTGAGTTCTGTCTACCCTCCCTTAGGATGTAAGCTCATTTGAGCAGGGCCCTCTTCTCTTTGTTCTCCATACCTGCTCTTCTGCTCCGTCTTTACTGCATTAGCCTGCCTGGAGTCTCTGAAGTTTTGGTATTTTTTTGTTAACCGTTTGTAATGTCTCACCTTGTTTAGTCTACTGTTTGTACTGTGTACGGCGCTGCGGAAATCTTGTGGCGCCTAATAAATAAAGGATAATAATAATAATATTAAATCTAAAATTTAATAGTTCTGTCCTTATTGCTCTAAAAAAATTAATTGCCTGTTTAGAGGAGACAGATTGCTTGGCTGGATTAACTCTTTAGAAACCAGTGTGTGAAGGGTTAATTGTTTAGCTACCAGAGCACTGTGTGCGCGCAATTGGGTGATTAAGTCATAGGTTTGCTACGGCCTTATACATAGCTGGTAGCAGTTGCTGAGAGGTGTGAAGCATGCGTCTGTTGGGAAAAGGGACCAGCGAAATCTGTAGCCTTAGAGAAAGAGGTGAGTGTGAGATTTGGGGCTGGAATCCTTTGTTCTCTTACAGTAAACTTCCAAGTTACGAGTGCGCAGAGGGCGGTTTGTGACAAATAAAGGGGTTCAGGAGTGGTTTCCTGACAAAATAAAGGTGATCTATTGTATGACTGTGGGAATATATAATAAGATATCTAATCAGGGGCTTATCCCTGACAAATATATATATATATATATATATATATATATATATAAATATATAAAATGCATGTTGTATTGCATTGTCTCCCAACATTTGAAGGCACAAAATTGGCAAAAATGGTTCTTGTCCCTAATCGTACAAAACCACGCCTATATTTTCCACACCTAATTGGGTAACTATTACTGCTCCTGGACCCTGAAAATTAGTCTTGACCCATGAAAACTGAAACTATGATATAATACTAGTAGTGATCTATTTCTAGTGAGATCTAATAAGAGACAAACGAGTAAGAAAACAGCCTATGAGTTGGAATGTCTTCACATGTCCATATAAATCACACACAGCAGCAACATATTAGGTGCTGCATCTTTACAGGTTCATAAATGACTCATTGGGGCAGATTAATTCCTGAGCGATGTGCAGCCGCGATGTTCACAATTTCTGGCTACTACGGTACCCAACATTGCGGATGTTCCTGCGCAACTCCAATGGGGTGTGAGGCACAATTTGCGATACACAGCAACTAGGTTTATATTAATTTTAGCTCTGATTTTAGATGCTTTTTAGCACTATTTTAATGAAATACAATCAGATGTATTAAGTGATAACGCTTAATTAGTTTGTTTTTTGCTAAATAGTTTTTAAAAGGCATCAAAAATTAGGGCTAAAATTAATTGCCATGTCACACCCCCATCTTTCCCAAATATAAATGGTTTGGATATATAATTAAATTATCTAAAAGGAAAGAAAATGTCCTTGGTATGTTCCCGCTTTATTTATTTTATTCAACTATATAGTAAGCAATAAATGCAGTGGATGCATGTTTGTGCTTTTGCTTGTTAACATTTGTTACATACCAGTTGTTAGCCTGTATCACATACAACTATGGTATATGTTATTTTTCTTTTATTTTGAACAATTTTAAAGAAATGCAATTTTAAACTCACTTTATACACTTCTAACCTTGTTTATGCTCTCCCCCTAAAGTACCCACTATTCTGAATCTTTATATTACCATAAATTATAATAGCTGAATTGCAAAGCTGTTTTTGTAGCCGAACATCTAATCCAAAAATTTGTTGCATTATCATATAGCCCCCTGAGAATAAACCTGTTATTTCTTAAGCAAATCCCTTACCGTAATGGCAGTTTTAGAAGTCTTCATGATCCCCATTTGCATTGTGCTCAAATCTTGTGCGACTTTAATCTGTAGTCATATAGAACTAAAATTCTGACAGTATATAATTGCATCCTATTACCCTACTTTGTATTTTATTCAATGCAAGACCCCCATAAATTGGTTTGTTAAGAAAAATGACTGTAAACATATTGAAATTGAATTGTGTCAAAGCTACACTGCAGGCTGTGCAGTGCAATGCAATGTATTAAGGCACAACTTTGAACAGTCAGGATAATTGCCCTTCTATCCTGTTTACATACTTCAAACAGAATAATCTAAGACAACACAAAGTAAAGAAAATGATTTATGTTTGTTCATGGAAAAGGTCTCCATCAGATGAGGCTCAGTACACATCTTGGTCCGACCTTCACCATTGCAGATTTTTTTCAGATGTGCAGCAATGAAGAACCTTAGATAAAGGGCAGAGGGAAGAGCAGAAATACTGTCAATATAACAAACCATTCTGAATATGTGGGAGGATTCCTATCAGCATGTAACCGGCACTTCACTGCTGTTGCTAGGAAACCCTTTTCCATTGCTTACCTGAAGCATTGGTGTCCCTGTCGTTTAGCTGCAGCATTGATGTAAACATATATTGCACATAACCAAAGTCGACAGGTCGAATATAGTTATCCCTTGCACATTCTGGGGGTGATTACCTATATCAATATAGTGAAACTAATAGAAACAGAAAGACAGGAATCTTGGGGTTTAGTAAGATTACATGTTGCATGTATCTTTATAAGCATATTCATATTAGTGTATTTATTAGAAACATATCAAGGACAATGTTTTGACTTTTCCTCCCAAATTACATCCATACTGATGTCTAAGAAAAATATCTGCATGCATTGGATTGTTCACAGATCAAATATATTAAAGATTTATGATAAGTTAGTGATGATACCTGTGATATTCACAACTGTACAAAGCTCCTTCTTAGACGTTGTTACGCTTGCAGATAAAACATAATCAAAAGCATTTTTTTCAGTTAAGAAAACTGAATTTTTTTCAATACATGAACTGCTGTTTCTTATTGTCTTTATATTTTACAACAAAATTATAATATATTACTAAATAGTCCTTTTTGATTGTCTTCAGCCCAAAAACAATGTGCCTGATTCATTAAGGAAAGTAAGGCAAAAAAATTTGTAGGTTTTCTCCTAGACCAAAACTATGTTACAATGCAAGGGGTGCAAATTAGTTTATTATTTTGCATATAAGTTAAATATTGGCTGTTTTTTCATGTAGCACACAAAATACTTGATAGCTTATTTGTACACTGAAATTTGAAGTTTATCTAGGATATGCCCTACCCCAAATATAAATATAAATTTCCCCCTCCAATGCAACATGGTTTTGCCTAGGTGCAAAATTACTAATTGTTTTTGCTTTACTTTCCTTAATGAATCGGGCCCAATATCTCTCTCTTTCTTGATCAACATAGGAGTGGCAGGTAAGAGAGGGTCTCATTTTTTCCCAATATGCCATTTGTCTTTGTTTCTACCCCCATGCCTTATGTCTGATTCTTGCCTCATCTCTGATCTTTTATCTACTGCTTTCCGCATTTCTGACCATTTACCTCCCACATGTGTCATCTATTCCTTTGTCTCATGTCTGCCCCCCTTTTCTCCCATATGTGTTATTCAACTCATGACTGATCTCTTTCATCTGATATCTTCACCATGTATCTGTTCCCCATCCTTATGACTGGCCATTTTCTAGCTATGTGGATGTAAAAAAAAACTTGAAAAGGTGTAACACGGGCACTCATACAAGATGACATTTATTATAGTGTTCATTCTCGTCTTTAGATCTACTGTATTAAACAATAAACATGTCCTATGAATGTTGGTTATGAACCTACATGAAATGTGCCATCACAATTAAACACAAACAGTGATGAAGTGGTCAAGGATCAGGATCAAGTGATTGTTAATGTTCCCAATCTGGTATTCCTCTTACAACAGGTCCGAGGCTAGAGTAATGAAAATACTTCCCAGTGAATTGACAGACTGAGCACAGTCAATTGATTTGGGCATTGGTTTGCATTGATTTAAATATTGATCTGGGATTGGTTGATTGATTGTGTTATAATTAAGTACATAGAGTTATGCTTTATTCAATTTTCATCATTGTGGAAACAAGAAATATAGCATAAGATAAAATCTTTATAACCCTGGTATTTTGTTCAAAACATAAAACCCTCATCAGTATCATGACTGCTTACAAAAGTAGAGCGAGAAAGTTCAACATTAATCAGTCAAATCTATTTTCTTGCCTCATTGTCTTTTCTTTGTATCAGTAACTCAAACTATTTTTAGCCAATTTTTTGTTTGAAATTTTCGGTTTGGTTTCCTAGTGATATATTTGTTTAAATTGAGTCTGTTTTTAGTTAGAAGATACTGTAAAAATGTTATCATAAAGATAGTTTGTGATATACTACCAGCACATTGCAATGTCTTGTACATTAGATTGTAATCATGCCATCTGGTGGTCCGTGGGTAATATCACACATTCTCAAAGAAGATTTGCAACCACTTGTGTCATGCAACCATTTACTGATTAACACAGTTCAGCAAAGTATGAATGAAAATTGTTTACTGATAAACAATATAATATTAAACAAATATAAACATCAGTAAGTCATCTTAATGTAAAGTGATTTGATATTGGTTTGTTATTTAAGACATTTTCTCTCCTTTGTGACACACCTGTCTTTTTGTGACACATCTGTGTAGATGTAGTGGTAGTGATCAATAAATATGGAGTAGTGAAGAAACCAGACATACAAAATCATGTTTTTGTGCAGTGGACCCTGGCAACCAATTGAAGTCCACTGTACAACTAGCCAGCATTCTTAATCAATTAGAAATCCCATCACTGGCTTCTACTTACTGAAAGAGTTTTAAAAGCATTAATTGAAAACTAGTGATGTGCAATTGCACATAAGACATAATACTACTCAGCGTAAGTACCTTATTAAACTTCTGTTGGACTAGTTAACATAGCGACTAGAGCATTAATTGCTGGACAGTGGACTCCAGTTGCCTGTTGGATTTAAGTGCATAACTGCCCAGCATTATTGCAGTTGAGACTTTCCAATGGTGATGGTGTTGGCAGAAGTTGGAGCGGAGAGAAAGCTTCCAGGAGAGGTTAGTAATGGTTGCTAAGTAAACATGGCTCTACATTTGGCACAAGATATTGCACTGCATATTAGACTTGGCACAAAATATTGCTCTGCATATTAGAAATGGCAGAGTTAGAGCTGTCTTAACGCATGGGCACACTGGGCAGTTGCCCGGGAGCCCCGTGAGCATAGGGACCCCATAGTTTTGACAACTTTTCAGTCTATTATTCTGGGAGATTTATTCAGAACCTTCAAACCCTCTTTATTGAGGTTGACTAATCACCTCAGTATCAACTATTATCTGTACATGTAATCTTGCTGTTGCATATCTTGACCTTGAAGAAAACAAAGTACACGTACTAATTGTACATAAGTAAGACAAAATCAACACACATTATTTTTAAATAATTTTTTATGCACTTTTCTGCAAAGAAATTTTGCAAATCTTTGTGTTGAACACTTAATTAATAATAAATAATTCATAGTAATTTCGTACTGTGCCATCTCCGTGATTTTACCAATAGTGTATCATTATTATGTTGAATTTCTTGTTTTTCAACTTCAAGGCTCATGTTATATTGTGCAAATGTCTGTGTGGATCAATCTCTGCTGTACATCATGTTTTTTTAATGTTTAAACACTGATTTTGTTGGAGGTACTAATAAAAATAAGCTTAATGTTATCGAAAATTTTCATTTTTATTCCTGTGAGTGGTTGTAAAGGTATTACTCCAGTGCCCTGTTATATTGCTGTTAAGAGGGCCCTGACAGTAGTTATGTCTGTGCACCAGTTATTGCTCAATATATTGTACTTGGCAGCAGATATGGCCAACTTTATACATGGCATGAGATAGGGCTTGTGTGCTTAGCATCAGATATTGCTCGACATATTGTATTTGGCTGCAGATATGGCTGATCTTTGTTTACTTGGGAGCACATATAGGTCTACATATTATTCAAGATACCAGGTATGTCTTAGCACATTAGACTAAGCCTCAGATATGATGTAAAGATTTAGTTCAGTATATAATATTTTGCGCCAGCTATTGCAAAGTAAACATCTGCTCTTAAGATTTGGAGCTGACTCTGAGATTTTATACAAATTTGTTGATGGATTTTTATACTCTTACCTTCTAGTTTTTACCGAAACATAAATGAACCTATTGGTACAGTCATATGCTGTCCACACAATGAACATATAACAAGGCAGATTCCGTGAGGCACTGAGGGAATCATGAATGATATGCTGCAGGAGCTACTGATCACTTTTATTATGCAGCAAAGCGCCGCTTTTGCAACATGGTGCATATGGTCCAACATTTACCTCGTGCCCAATCATGGTTTCTGCCCAGGGTCCCATTTTGTCTACATTTGGCTCTATACATAGCCATGAGAGACTAAAGAAAGATTGAACATATGGTTAATTAGTCATCTCTTACACCCCCGACATTCTGTAATAGGAAAGAGGAGTAGTTTACAAACATGGAAAAGTGCAGTGCGAATACTTTTTGTGTGACTTCACACACCTGTTTTTGGGAATATGCACGCCTTTTTAAGTGGAGACGCATAGATTTGTCCCCCAACTTAGCATCTGTGAGGTGCAAAGACAATCCCAATGTCCAGAGCCGGATTTAGACCTCATGGGGCCCTAGGCAAGATACTGGTTTGGGGCCCCCTCCCTGAAACCATCTATAGCACTATATTTTTTTAGCATAGCATATACCCCTATAGCAGAGGAAATGGGTAAGCTATGTGCCGCCGCGTCAAAGGGGATGTGGCTTGCATTGTTGGAGGCGTATCTAGCAGATGAAAAGAGCTAGGCCATCCTCCTACGGAAAAAAAAACCCTGCAAATGATATGTCACTGTATATGACCATAAACACATACACACATAAAAAAAAAAAAAAAAAAAAAAGGGAGTGACAAAGACTAGCGCTGATGTTCACAAAATGTGCAGCCTATGGTACACTGAGGGAAACCTTCTTTTCTGTTATTCTCTGTTCTCTTCTGTTTTCTTCTGTTCTGTCTTCATTCTTCTCCATGGTGTGGCTCATCCACCTGCCCTCCTTGCTGCCGCTTGTCCGCCGGCCTAAGATAATAAAGTGCGGCCAAAGAAAAAGACAAAAAAAGAAAAAAAAGAAATCACCTGACTTGGAAGTCACATGATCCGGCAGCCTCCTCCCTTCCTCTCTGCTCCGTTCCATTGCATGTCAGGCGTGACGTCATCGCGCCCCGATAGCATATTCAGTGAGGAGCCATGTGACTCCAAGTCAGGTGATTTCTTTTTTTCTTTTTCTTTGACCGCACTTTATTATCCTGGGGTGGCGGACAAGCGACAGCGGGGAGCGCATCTCAGGTTTGGTGCTCTCCCGCCTTTCTTACCATGCTCACAGCGGGCCCCCTGGGAACCGCTGGGCCCTAGGCATGTGCCTAGGTTGCCTAGCGGTAAATCCAGCCCTTCCAATATCCCCTCATTTTCATCATTAATTAAGGCATAAATTGAACTAAACCAAGCAGTATTTCATGAGAAAACGAAAAGTTGATATTTAATACAAGATGTGTTATATAAGTAAGCACAGATTGATTTTCTGGGGTCCGTTCCAAACATCAAGATTTGGGCAAATGGAGACATTTGCACACAAAAAAATGTTCTGCACTTTTGAAACTGACCAACATGGGAAATATTAGTTTGTTTGTTCTTAAGGATATTTTTTATGTTTTTATAGTATATGAAACACTATTTGACTATTTAGTTGAACTGTTGAGTTTAACTACATTGTCTGTTTTTAACAAGTAATCCTTTCTCTTCATAGAGTTTAATGTAAACCTTTCTTCATGTTTGCCAGCAGTACATTGCATGCTGTGTTTTTCCCCTATGGTGGGTATTGCCAACAGTCAAGCAGATGAAATGTGTCGTCTCCAGAGTTCTAATAAATGGATTTTGCTGTGGGTGTGAGAGATTTATTGGACTATGAATGTGTTGCTACATTACTGTAGAGATTGAAGAATAACTTTTTATATTTGTGGCCCCTGAGATGGTATCTATTAAATGCAAACATTCCTTGGACTTCCTACGATTCAACTTGATAAAACTTTTTTTCATTAAACTAAGCATCACTGTAAAATATAAAAAGCGGAGTAGAATCATCTTCAGCTCCAACATATTCTCTGATCTTAGCTTAGCTGTAAAACCATGTGAGACTCTGTATACACTTAAACAAAAGATGTTGCAATTAGCACTGCAAAGTAAATTACTGTAGATATCATTTGATGTCAAAGTGAAATGTATCAAGTTTCCTTTCACATTTACTTTTACAATATAAATGTAACTTTTGGTTACTGTAATATTTTGTACAAACTGAAAAAGGACACACAAATGGTACACTATATGCTGGTTTAAGGTCTCCCACAAGACATAATAATGCTAACACCTCTAGGTGTACAGTGCAAGTTGTTCTGAACCTTTTTTATTTTTTATTTTATTAATCTGTTGTCATGTTTAATAATAATGATCAACAAAAATAAGCTAGAGGAATTTATAGATATATAATTTAACATTCTTAGCATTAGGAAAAGACTAATTCATTTTGCGTAATGCTATGAATTACCTTATCTAAACACCATATTGTGTTTATTTCAATGAAAAAACAATGGGCAGCACAAAACCATTTCAAGTATGCATATATTAATAATTTCTCAAATTTCAAAATGATATGGCTTCATTACCAAGGTTTTATGATGATGTAGTTGTTTTGATGTGTAAGTTTGGGTATTTTATACAATTATACACTAGCGTGCAAAAATTTAGAATCACAAATTTCTATTTTTTTATACTTTTTTTTTTTTTTTTTAACCAAGGTACTATTAAATTGCCCTGAAATTATAGTCAGTACATTGATAATGTCATAACTTATTATTTTTAGTTTATATAACTGCTCTATTCATCAAACTATATTAATCAAAAAATCCTCCATAGCTGTTAGTTTTTGTAAATATTCAGGGCAAATTTGTACCAACTATAGCTGTCCCCAGAGGTGCAAATGGCTTGAGGGACATTTTTCCCTGACCTTGTGTTTAAGCTCATCCCACAAGAGCTCAATAGGGTTGAGATCGGTGGGTGAGGCATGCAGCCAGGGTCTGTAGACTGTGGGTGAGGCATGCAGCCAGGGTCTGTAGACGGTGGGTGAGGCATGCAGCCAGGGTCTGTAGACTGTGGGTGAGGCATGCAGCCAGGGTCTGTAGACAGTGGGTGAGGCATGCAGCCAGGGTCTGTAGACGGTGATTGGGCATGCAGGCCAGGGTCTGTAGATGGTGGTTGAGGCATGCGGCCAGGGTCTGTAGATGGTGGTTGAGGCATGCAGCCAGGGTCTGTAGATGGTGGTTGAGGCATGCAGCCAGGGTCTGTAGATGGTGGTTGAGGCATGCAGCCAGGGTCTGTAGACGGTGGGTGAGGCATGCAGCCAGGGTCTGTAGACGGTGGGTGAGGCATGCAGCCAGGGTCTGTAGACGGTGGGTGAGGCATGCAGCCAGGGTCTGTAGACGGTGGATGAGAAAGTGGGATAAAAGTCGGAGGTTGCAGTATGGAGTGCAAAGGGGTTCAACACTTTTTATGGAATGGAATAAAACCATGTGGAAACAGATACATGTGTACATAGTTGGATAGGTGAAAGAGGAGAGAGGGATAGAGGCAGGGGCAGACTGAGTTGGGGGGCAGGGGTGCATCTGCCCCCCCCGGGAACGGGCCCTTAATGGACTACCTTGGGCTGGTTCACCTGTATATTTTCTGTTTAAAACAGGCTGATGAGTCGGATCTTGCCCCCCAGGCTGAAATTTGCCAGCCCTCCCCTGGATAGAGGATGAATGGGCGACTGGGTTTGATATCAGAAAGGGTTAGATAGGCATGCGGAGAAGTGGGGAGAGTTAGAGTAAAAATATGGGGAACAGGAGATCATAAAGAGGCATGAAATAGAATAGGGGAGGAATTGGAAGAAAAAAAAGTAGCAGGATTTTAAGGTATAAGAAAAAATTTAGAGAATTGGATTGTGTGCCAAAATACAAGAAAATATAGACTTGACATAAATTGTATTAATACTAGAATGAGTAATGTAAGTAGTGGTGGATGCAGGAATTAGCACATATGTCTAAAATAGGTATAGTGGAGTGATTAGACACACTAGGACATTTAAAGATTTGGATAGTATAAAACATAGTAATAAAAGAAGATATGAAAGAACTAGTAATAAAAGTTTATATATTCATAATAATTATTATGGTAGAAAGATAATAAAATATAGGGAAAACAAATATATTGTTAATAATGATCCATAGATTATGATGTAAAGATAGCAATAAAACATAATAAAATAAAAATAAAGATAATAAAAATTAAAGAATAAACATTTTATGAATGTAAAGTAAATAAGATGAGCATATATAGAGCTCAAAATGTGAGTTGTGCAGGAGTAAGCTGAAACGCATTTCACCACCTGTGTGTAGTTTCCTTAGTGGGTTCTTTTGGAAGAGATTTGTTGTTGTTTTTTGTAGGTGTACAGGATGAAGGCATTGCATGCACATGCATTCCCCAAATAGCTAACACATTAGTACACCTGTAACAAGAGAACACAGAAGACATACAAAAGAAAAATGAAGCCATAGTGAAAATATAATTTACAAAGCATAACGATAAACTAAGAACACAAAAAATGTTTATTCTTACCCAGCTTTATTTTTGCAGCTTTGTTTTAAAATTAAACGTTGATATAACAATTTATCCCCCTACATTACAGAGGTCACATCTTGCATCTTTGCCATTCTATCCAATATGAACAGTGATGCAGGACAAATAACTGAAACTGCATATGCAAAGCATGTTAGTTACGTTACTAAAAGTGAGTTTTTCATGTCAGTGCACTGCTAAATGTTGTATTGTCCAATTGCTTGCTATTCATCCACGTAAGAGTTCTGACATTTTTCATACTATGTGGCCAACCAAGGCACTATTTAGCTAATTTTCGGTTGCTATTTAAATTGCTCTCATCACCTACATGCAGTAGAAGAAGCTGTTTTGTGGGCAAAGCCAGTATTCATGAAATTTCAGTCTATAAATTCACTAGGAGCCAGTGATATCACTGAGGTTTTTTTATGCTTATGCAGTATGTATTTTTTTTTTTTTACATATTTCTAAGATGAATATTTTTTTATTTATCATCATATGCCTCTTAATAGTTTATCTTACAATGCGTGGATATCAATATTAGGTTTGCATGGAACTTATCTATATTGATAAATATGTTCAGATATACTAACAAGTGATATAGTATAGAATTTACAAATTGGCTTCAATGAAATACTTTTCAGGAATATGACTATCATCCCTGAACACATGTCATACTTCACCGAGCTATGTACCACCCATGCATCATTATCTTCAAGGTCATTTCTGCAATGCCTAGGCGATGTGGGGAAATGTCATGTATCTTGGGAGATGCTCTTATTTTTTTATACTATTTTTACCGCTTAGCTTCTATCAATTTTCCAACTCCAATTAGACCTTACATAAAAAGCATTCAGCTGTGTGAATGTTTTCTATAGACCCTGGTCAGTGCTGTCTTGTGCTCTACTTATATATATGTTTTAAGAAATTATGTCTTTCAATGTTTTAAAATCTGCACATATATTTTATATATCAACTTTTGTCTTATAATTTCACAGTCCAAAAACATACTAGTAGGTTAATTGGCTGCTATTAAATTGACCTTAGTCTCTCTCAGTCTCTGTGTGTGTGTATGTTAGGAAATTTAGATACTGGCAAAAGAGGTATGACCGCACTAGGTATTCACATCCCTGATTATTTGATTTGGTATTCATTTGTTATAATATCATAGTAAAAGAAATCATCCAAAATGAAAAAAGAATGTTCTATACAGGACACTCTGTGAATAATTGATAATATCCTGAGGACCATTAAAATGTAATACTTTATTGAATTCAATAAAAGAAATTTCCACTTCATCCAGATTAGTTTGTAGCAAAATATTAAAAACAAAGTGTAAAATAAAGAAAATGGTGTTTAAATAGTGGAAACACCACCACCCTCGCTGTGTGATTTATATTATACTATTATTAAAATTTCATTATTTCTCTGTTGTATATATTTTTATTGACAGAGCTGACATTTTGGGAGGTATGAGTTGTTATTTGTAACATATATGAAGTATTTCTTTGGGTAAATTTGAGCAATGGTTATGATAGGATGCTAAATGAAGTGTTTTATTTCTAGAGTAGGACTCAATGTTTTGTAAAATGTATATTCTTCATGGAAACTTCTTATGTTGAGTTCAGTATTTCTCAGAAAAACTAAAATAATGGAAGAGTAATGTAGGATCAAGCCAGAGTTTAAAGGGACAGACAACATTTTTAGAGTGAGTATTTACTCCACTCTGTTATCTTCATGGAAATGTTGCTCCTTTCTGGAACCGCATATTTAGGGACAAAGTTTGGAGCAACCCTAGCATGTTCTATGTGCGCCAGCCAATGCTGTTACCAATGCTGTTACCAATGCTGCTACCAAAGCTGTTACCAATGCCAATCTATCTTCCTGCTTAGATATGAGTCTGATAGGCCAAAAAGTCAGAAAGTTCGCAAGATCATGAGAGAGGTGATAAATAATAGGGTAGGGGGTAGAGGAAAAATGAGGGGAATGGAATTACAGGTGAGCTGGTGGGGACTGTAGGGCAACATGAGATACAATTGTTTGTTTGTGTGTGTATGTATGTATGTATGTATGTATGTATGTATGTGTATATATATATATATATATATATATATATACCGTATATACTCGAGTATAAGTCGACCCAAATATAAGCCGAGGCACTTAATTTTACCACAAAAAACTGGGAAAACTTATTGACTCGAGTATAAGCCTAGGGTGGGAAATGCAGCAGCTACTGGTAATTTTTTTTGTTTTGAAAAGCTCACTTCTGTTTAATTACTGTAATTGCAGCCAGAGTTTTAAACAATCAGGATAATCACAGTCTTAACAAATGATTTCATAACTGAAACATTTCTATAGGGATTCTATGCACATGGAAACACAAAACAAAAGACAAGATCATTTGGAAATCACCTGGCAACTCCAACTAGTTAAAGAAAAAAACAGGTCAAAACAGCACTAATTTAACCACAAAAACCTAAATAAAAATGATAGGTTAAATCTATGAAATCATTTTTAGCCAAACCATAAATAACAGTACATGACAAGGAACACTCATAAATGATTATAAAATCATTGGGTACAACCTAACCCAAATAAATCAAAGATAATGTAAACAATACCCTAGGGTGCTCTTTTGTGATGTAAATTGATGGGTTTGTAAAATGAAGTATAATTTTCACAGGTGGCATCCCTGTATATATGAGAGAGAGTTGTAAAATAAATCAGTTTTCACAGGAGAGAGAGAGAGAGAGAGAGAGAGAGAGAGAGAGAAATGAAAGAATGTAGGTGTGCATTTGTGTGGTGGGGAATAAAATAAAATGGAGAACAATTTAAAACAAGTTGAATGCTATCGTCTCATACTTAGGCAAGATCGACATCAGTCTATTTGCATTAGACTGTCAGGAAACTCACATCACTATATTGTGTTAAAATCGTCCCCTCTGCCTTCCTGTATTTTTTGTGCATGTACAGCGCACAAAAAATAACAATAAAAAATAGATAAGGCACCAGGGTTGTTGAAGCAAAAACCCACGCACTCACACTGCATGATACGTTCTCTCTACAATGGATATTAACATGCACTACTACCTGAAGAGAAAGGGGTGCGCTGGCTCAGGAACAATGACAACACTTGCTCTATTTTCTGCAGGCTATGTATGTGGAGAGTAGACGCGGCACAGTTAGACAGCCCACTTCAGTGCTGCTATCTGAGCCAACTCTTGCAGCCCTGACCTCAGTCACTTACTCACATGAGATCAGCAAACTCATCTGCTAAAAAAAACTTTCTATCATCTTGGCGGCAACCGACAGATATAGTCCCCGATACTGGAAAGGTTAATTCACGCAATTATTAGTGGTTATTTTACACAAAACAAAGATGTCCTGGTTTTGCCTAATGTACAATTGTAATGCCTTCTTCTGTGAGTAGAATTGGTTGCTTTTATATGGGATAGAAGAGGTGGATATAGGAAAATGTTTCCAATGTTGATATGCATTAGTGATCTGCCTAATGAGTTAGGGAATATTATAGTATACGGTCATTACCAACATACTGACACCCTGACTTTTTTTTCTAATAATTCAATTTTTTACATAAAATTGTTAAAATTAAAACGAGAGAGAGATATTTCTCAGCCTTTTACTTACCCCCGCAGTGGAACGCATGTGCGTTCCAACGACAGGAAGTTCGGCATTTGGAACGCAAACTTGCGTTCCAAATGCTAAACTTCCTGTTGGTGGAACGCATATGCATTCCACTGTGGAAGTTAACAGCTGAGGGACCGGACACCAGGTAAGTTCACCTGTGTATAAGCCGAGTGGCCTTTTTCAGCATACAAACATGTGCTAAAAAAACTCGGCTTATACATGAGTATATACGGTATATATATATGTGTGTGTATATATATATATATATATATATATATATATATATATATATATAAAAATATTATGGGGTGCCTGGGCAAATGCAGTCTACAGGCACCAAGGCTCCTTGCTACACCATTGCCCGTGTTCACAGTTAGTGGGAAACCTATTTTCTGATTATCATCAGTAGCCAAATGGGTACTCTAATACTATAATTATTTTTCCTTATTAATGATAATCTGATTCTGAAGCTAAGCAAATAATGTGAATTTAAGTTACTTGAAACTGTATTTACTTTTTTTTTTTTTTATCTATCTGAGTCCAAATGCTTGTCTCCAGTAATCCTCAATAAGAGGCTCAGAGTGTCTTCCTACTGTGTCCTTTAATAAAATTGCAAATATTGTATATTGGTATGCAGTGCAGAAAAAATGTTTTCCTCACTTTTTCAAATAAAGTTATACCAATTTTCCATTAAAAACTGAAAATACCAGCAGCTCTGTAGAGTACACTACTAATATTTTAGATTGAGCACTACCAGTATTAAGCGTACAAACGCTGTATTTACTTTTTGCTCCATTTGTTTTTGTTCATCCATTCTCATTTAAAGGAACGACATTGGATACAGGGCACCTCGATTTCTGTATTTTCCTAGTAGAAGTGTAACTCTTGCATTGAACAAGCTATCGCAGAGATAATTGTGTGTTTTAAACTGTCCCAATTCTCCACACAGGATTTATAGATTAAAACAGATCTAGGGGTAAATGTATCAAAGTCCGGTTTTTGCATCTCGCAGGAGATCGGCGTCTTTGCAGCTAAAATTTAAAGGAGTGATGGCTTGTAAAGGCAAACTTGTAAAGGCCATCGCCCCTTTAAATTTTAGCTGCAAAGACGCCGATCTCCCGCGAGATGCAAAAACCAGACTTTGATACATTTACCCCCTAGTATAGTATATACTTATATCAGCTCTAGTATATGCTTATTGTCAGCTCATCTCAGAAATGTATAATATATATAGGCCATACTTGCCAACTTTTAAATGTTGGCCTACGGGAGATCTGGGGGGCAGGTGGGCGTGTGGGGACGGGTCTCAGTGAATAACATCATCTTGGCCCCTAGGCACATGTTACCTGAATAACAGGTGATTTCCCTTTAAAAATAGTAAACTAAAATCCTAGTACATAATTCACAACATAATGATGTTCACATTATCACTATCATATATTGCATAATGGTATTAAGAGTCAGCACCTAGTCTCAGGCCAACATATGTTAAAAAAAATTTTGAAGACCAAATATTGGTGTTGCCTAATGCTAACAGAGATCATTAGTAATATGGGCTTAGCCACATATTAATGAATACAGCTGCACATACTGAACATACAACTAAATATTGGCACCATATATTATGTAATTTACCCTAATTATTTAGAGGGAGCCATGATTTATATTAATTATTATATACATTTTATGTTTAAATATTGGTCAGGAATCCTATATTTACAATATCATTAGATCGCCTTAATAATTATTAGGTGAACGTAGAATCATTAATTATATTCTTATTGAAATGATATGAAAGTGGCATACCAGTGAATGATAAATATTCTCCCATTTACTATTATGCATTTACTCTTTACATAAGGTTGCTGTGGTGAAAGGTATATATTTACCATGAAACATGTCAGAACACCACGAAATTTGTAGAAGGGAGCCATGATCTATATTATTTATTATATACACTTTATGTTTAAATATCGGTCAGAAATCCTACATTTTCAATACAATATCATCAGGTCACCTTAATAACTATTAGGTGAACGCAGAATTATTAACTATATTCTCATTGAAATAATATGAAAGTGGTATACTAATGAACGATAAATCTTCTTCTATTTACTACTGTGCATTTATTCTCTACATATTGTTGGTGTGGTAAAAGGTATATACTTACCATGAAACATGTCAGAACACCACTAAATTTCTGTTGTCACTAACGTAGCAGGGGACCAATCACACTGCTCGCTTTATGAGGGGCCCCCCTTTTGGAACAACAATATCAACAAACCACATCACTGAACACAAGACGGTGTCATGTGATGTTCAATAACCTATCAACGCATGCTAATATCGCGGAACGTATAGTTCCTAGTTATAGCGGACACACGAACGTCATAATGTAGGCGGGCTCTTCCCTTTATAAAGCCTATCGGAACCGTCAGTCTGGTTGGCTCATTAAATCTCATAAGCAAAACGCGCGTCGGTGTTCACACTGAGCCTGTTTGCTATGTCCTCATTATTAAAATAACTAATAGTAGTGGTGATATATAGGGGAGACCATTAGATTCTCTCAAATCTACGGAATCATATTCAGGGGTTAGCAGTCCATGATCCACTGATAGGGAAACAGGTTTGTACGATGTACAGAGCTAGGTATCATGTTCCTAACACTATGATAAAGCTGACAGAATAAATTTGGGAGATTACAACACTCCATATAGTTAGCAAGGAACAACGGGGGGGTCTATTAGCCCTAGAGCATAATATACAGTGGACCTCCTGATATTATACCTACAGAACACCAGCTTCATCCCTATGATCAGAGATTGGTGGCAAGCACCACTCTGACAGGGAACACGTATTAGACTAGCGAGTCATTATGTCTATCAGTATCTCATTTCCCTAAACAAGGATAACGATCAGAGATTGGTGACAACGATATATGTGGACAAGTTAATTATATTTAGTAGGCGGACCCTAGCCTGCCTCCTGGTGGACTTACCAAATAGGTTCACTACAGCCCCTATTATCAAATATAAGTAATTCCAGTGATCATATTTCACGACCACCCTTTATTAGTAACAGAGGGATTACACATAGCATCAGGCCAGTGGGGTAGTTTTTTACCTTTTAACTGATGCATATTCAGGTTCAATTCACATCAAATCTCGTATTTTAATATTTCGCTTATTCATTTTAAATTTACTAATAAAGGTTGTTCATTTTAACGTATATAATCGATAATAATTCAATTATCTGTTTAAAAGAGTGCTCCTTCTAGTACTATTCTTTCTTTCTTTTTATATAAATCATCTTGGCCCCGCCACCCCATGATACAATGATGCAAACGAGTCAATTTACCACAGGGGATGGGCCAAAATGATGCGATTCCCAGAGAATTGTGTCTTGTAGGCTCCAAATCCTGCCTTCTTCACACGGGAGGATGTCCTACTCTACCGGGAGTCCAGTGGACCTACCCGGAATTTGGCGAGTAGGATATAGGCCCAGATTTGTGTAAAGGCCAGAGATGTAGATGCAGCAAGTTGCATCTTAAGTAATTCTGCCAGCATAACAGTCGTCATCTGGGCTCATATTCATATGCCACACACTACCAATGTGTTACTTTATATGTAGAATATTGTGCAAATAATATACTGCAATACCTTCCCTTTTTTCCACTTGTTTGATTTATTTATACCATGTATAATGAAACAATCAATGCAAATCACTGAATGAAAACCGAAACAAGACTTCTTACAGCTTTACCAGCCAGTGCTGGGTCCCATGCCTGAGCTGGCTTCCCGACTTGTACACTGGCAAGTTCAGACTTTCAATTGCAGATTTGCAACGAGAGAGAGAGAGAAAAAAAATTATTGCTTTAAGAACAGAAAAAATGTTTTATTTAAATTATAAAGCATTTTTTCTTTCGAGGTGCCTCTGCTATCACCGTCCCGAGATGTACATGATGAAAGGCTTCTCCATGTCCGCGAGCTTTGTTAAATAGAGAGATGCCCTAAATCTATGCTTTTTCTCCTATTAATAACTTGACCCCAGAGAGCTTGAGATAACTCCGAAATGAGGTACTTGTCAGTAGGCAAAGCAATATTTTCATAGTCTCATAGTCTCTTATTTATTATTACTAAGGTGTGTATTTATCATGACTCTACAGTTTAGGAAAATTTCCTATGACTGCCTATTTAAGGGATGCTCAGCTCCCTGGCGACACTGGTCAGCTGATTTCTCTATGATGCGCACTGGAAATGGCAGCCCGGACTTGGGCTTCAATTTCCAGATTTACTAATATAGATAATGAACTTTTTAAAATGAAATAAAGAAAAAAAAGAAAAAATACAACACTGTTTAAAAATAGAAAAAGTACTTTATTTTAATAATATATATTTTTGTTGTTGTCCTTAGCATCTGCTATCGCCATCCGAGATGCAATCCTTGATAAATGGGCTTTCCTATATAGGGAGAAGCCTAAGTGCTTAGACTCCAGTTTTCTACGGATTTAGGGTTTCGCACCCATTGATAAATAGACCCCTTAATATAAAATCAATCACATACAACAACTGGAGTTTGGTAACTTTACACTCCTTTCTTTTTACATGCTGAATGCGGGATGTCTGCCTGGTGAGTGGACACACAACTTACTTTTGGGATTTCTCAATTTCCACTGGTGACTTGATAATATGGTTTAATCAGTAAATGCCATGTGTGGAAGAACTGATATGATGAATATATAGGATATGCAACCATTTCTGCAATAGTCCATTAAATTCAAGAGCTTATGCCTGGATTACTTATCTGCTAGTGAAACATAGAATTGCCATGAGTGCCAGGTCACATTATCGTTGCTCAAGGTCGAGATCAGGCTTGTTGTGTCCCTTTTGGTTTTGTACATTAACACAACCATATACTTCATACTACGTTTATGGTGGCCATCCTTCACGATAACCTGAGTTACTCCAAACTCTACTGTGATAATTCTGTATAAAATATCCTTTGGATATCAGTAGTTAAAAAGCATATTTTTTAAATATTTTTTTGCTGAACTATGTACACTATGATGAACAACCAGCTGTTGCCTGAGTGGCATTATAGATATATTTTGAACAGCTGGAGTCACATTTTCTTAACCAAGTAGTTCACTTTTAAAATCTTTAAAAATGTCCTTGTTTTTTTATTTAAATATATAGTGCAGTCTAGTATGTACATATTATGCATGATTTATCTGGAAATTAAAGTTGTCATTGCTAAGATATTGCAAAGACACTGGTATGTAAATAAAGGCACTTCAGAGACTGTTATTCCAAAATTAGAAGTTGGTAAACCAGTGGTCTAAGTGGAAAGTTAGAAGTGGCGATATGGAATATGTATTGGGAATGTAAGTGGGAAAAATTTGATAGTTCTACAATCAAAGAAGTACTTTGACTGTACTCCACCGGAAACACCCCCACTTTGACCATTGTAAAACAATAGGGTTTCTTTTGAACATGTGTTATAAACAGAAAGCACAGTTTGTAATTAGTTTTTCATTCATTTCCCTACAGCTGCAGTGACAGTGAACATCTTTCTTTTTATGTTTTGTTATTTTACAAGTATTTCAAAACAAAAATAGTAAAGTGTAACACTTCATAAAAGAATGAAAAAAAAAATGGTGATAGCACTATATGTAAGTCAGAAAATATTTCATGGCAACAAGTCAACCATCACATTAAGTATGTTTACCAGTGTGAAAGTCACCTCCTGAGAGAAGCACATATTTCCTCCTCTGCATTTAGAGTTGGCATCTTGTCAGTACATGGACATTTGTATCCTCCATGAGATTGCAGATGTTCATAGTAAATTTTCACAGGCATCCCTTTATAGTTCCCGCAGGACTATGGTGGAGGAGAATTGAGAGGAGACTTCTAGGCTGCATACGGGATATTGGGAGTCAAGGCCAGTCACTCAATATAGTACTTCCCTGGTTGCTTTGTGTCACAGATGGGCACCACCAGAGGCCTAAAAGCCAGCAGCACTGTGTCACCTGTTATGGAACTGGGAGAGCCACAGGTGCAATCAGCACTTTAGCGCTTTAGGGGACTTGTCAAAGACATGACATGGAAAAGAAGTCAGTTGAAGTGGCAGTAACTGACTGCTGGGCACAGTGTATCTTGTTTGGCACATCTGATTCCATTTTTCATCATACAAGTATATTGATTGGCATATTATATCTTGCTGGGTACCTGATATATTATATTTTACATTGTTTGTCATATTACAATGTGTGCAAAATCCTTGGCTTATTACACCTGTTGGGATTATTACCTGATATGTTACATCTTGTTGTGCATATTGCTTGGCAAATTACAAGTAGTTTGGAATATTTTTTGGCATAGAACCTTGCTAGGAACTGTATATGTTTGGCACTTTGGATTAAATGCACATTTCCTTTTTTTTTTCTTACATACTAGGGGGAATTCAATTTGGCCGCATTCAATGTGACGTTAATTATATTACCGTTAATATGGTATTTTTAAACCTGATTTATGCTCACAGCTCCCTGAGCCACGAACAGAAACCAGTATTAAAGATTACCATACTAATGGTAATAATGCACATTATTACCGTACTAACAGTAATAGCGCACAGGCAGCGTTACTTTTGGCAGTAATATGGCCAATTGAATATTCCCCACTGTGTATTCCAGTTATTTGTGTTCACCTTGCATGCCATAATACCTATATTTTTAACCTGCTTTAAAACATATGCTGAGTGTTAAACAGTACTGTGCTCTGGGATAAGCACAACATACTAAATATATTTTTTGTGGCAGCATGGAAGTATTATATTTTTAATTTCTGTTGCTTTCAGGGGGCACATGTTTTGGAGAGTCTTGATATGGTACCCTGTAGAGTGTGGGTATGGATCCACTCTGACTGTTGTGTTTTGTGCTGTTTCACCTAAGGCACAAAGTCTAATCGAGAAAAACATTCCGAAGGTCAGGGTAGCACAGGCACAATGTCCAGAAACAAGCTGAAGGTCAGGGTCACAAGCAGACAGGGGTGATCAAAAGACAAGCTGTATGAGAAAGGGGTGATCAAAGCGCAATTCGGACTGGCACACAATAAGTACATAACATGTTGTTAAGGCACATTGCTGTAAACTGTGCAACATTTTGAACCTACTACATCAGGCGCAATAGATAGGACAGAGTCACAGACACCTACATAAATATAACAGAAGCGCAATGCCTACTTTTTGGATAGAGAATGTCCTCCCTCTTGCCCAACTTGAGTTGTGCGCCTGTCAGTGAAAAGTAAGCTTAAGAGTGGGGGAGGGTGCTCACTGGTACCTCTGGGGACCTATCTCATCTTCAAAAAATTAACTACAACTAAAGAATCAGAATTCAACCCTTGGATGACCATATTTGATTGGATTCTAAAATGGTTGAATGGATAAGATCTTGGTTGCAGGATAAAAAACAGAGAGTTATAGTAAATGGATTGCACTCACAGGAGGGAAAGGTTACCAGTGCAGTACCCTAAGGGCTAAATATAGAATTAATGGCACTATAATGGAAACTACTGGGGAGGAAATGGATCTGTGAGTCACTATTTCAGGTGACTTAAAAGGCAGGTAAGCAATGTAATAAAGCAATGAGAAACTTAATATGTATGGTTTGGAGCAGAGAAGAGAATGGAGGGACATGATATAAACTTTCAAGTATATCAAGGGTTTTAACAAGAACACGAGGACATGCAGGGGAAATTTGAAGAAACACTACTTCACAGAGAGGGTGAATAAGTGGACTAGCCACCCATAAGAGGTGGTAGAGGCTAATACAGTAGAGCAATTTAAACATGCTTGGAATAAATATAGGGATATTCTCACAAAGGATTAAATAGGATTTGAGGTTACCATAGATTAAAAAATGGGAAGATTAGACGGGTCAAGCGGTTCTTATCTGATGTCAAATTCTAAGTTTCTGTTTCATATCCAGTATCACAGCATTGTGGCCTGAAAACAACTGCAACAGCTGATCATAATCTTATAAAAATCAGATCATTATCAACAGGGCCTGATTAAGGGTCACAGCCGCCCCAGGTTACTACATTAATCACCTCCCTCTAGCAATTTCATTAACACCACCCATCCAATTGATATGCCCCCATATCCAATTCATAAGCCCCCCCCTCTAGCCAGTTCATTAATCCCCATTTTCACTTCATTAATCCCCCCCTCTAGCCATTTCATTAACTCCCCCCATCCAATTCATATGCCCCCTCTATCCAATTCATAAGCCCCCCTCCAGCCAGTTCATTAATCCCCATTTTCACTTCATTAATCCCCATTTTCACTTCATTAATCCCCCCCTCTAGCCATTTCATTAACTCCCCCATCCAAGTCATAAGCCCCCCCCCTCCAGCCAGTTCATTACCTCCCCATTTTCACTCCATTAATCCCCCCTATCCAATCCATACTAGCAGATCATTAATCCCCCCATATCCAATTTATAAGATCCCCCCAGTCATCTCCCCCCCCCTCCACATCCGATGTGTCACCCCCCTGACATTTAACAAGCACTTACCTTGCTGTCTTCTGTTCTCCTCTGACCAGACGCCGGCGCTTCTGTCATCTTCACACGCAGCTAACAGCATCCAACGCTGTTAGCTGCAGGCGCGCTCTGTGTGATTAGTGTGAGTCACGTGAGATGTGAGATCTCACGTGACCACACTAAGCAATACACTGATAGGGCAGCTAACAGCGTTCGATGCTGTTAGCTGCGTGATTGGGTACGGGAACATGCGGGACCGCCCCCTTGAGGCCAGGGGCGGCCCCATTAGAGGAGAAAGAAGCCGATCACCGGCACTTGAAGAAAAAAAAACCCCCCAAAAAACCAACAGCTTGTCAGTGTTCCGCGCTGCGCCCCCCCAGGACTCAGCGCCCCAGGCTGCAGCCTGATCAGCCTAGTGGTTGATCAGGCCCTGATTATCAAACTTGTTGGTAAATGCATTCAGAAGATGATGCTATCTATCTGTATTTTAGGTAATTTTACAACCTTATTAACAGTTACTAATGTCAAATCAGTCATTGATCTTGTCAGGGTCGATGTGTGTAGCTAGCTTAAGAGTAATTCGAGAACTGATGTCTCTATTCAATTATTTTCACTTTACAATCTCCAAAACTACTACCTCTCTAGCAAAGTTGTCACAGTTTAATATACTTGCCTAAAGACAATGGAGAGCTATTTGCCATTGTATGTAGTTTGTAGTAATTATATATATTCTGTCTAGTTGTAAACACAAATTTTGCTCACTTATATTAAAGAAAGATATTAGTATAATGTTTATATGGATTGTTTTACATCAAAATCATTTCATCAAGGAAAGCCATGAACTATAAGTTCTTCGATAAGATCAGTGGCAGCCCTTGGTTTCCATAGTAACCAGTCAGCTTACGATGGTAGCCAGAAAAGCTGCTGGCGGGAGGCAGATCAGAATTTCAAATTCTGTACTTTTAACCTATATGTTACCATCATGCTTTGTTCTTACCACTGCAATAAGAAAGCACCCCCCCCCCAAAAAAAAATACCCCACCTGCCTGACAATATTCTTAAAATCATAAAATCACCAGGCCAATGTATTAATAAATGATACCTTTGAAATACACTTAACTGTTGCCAACCAGAACCAATAGAACCACATATTATGTTTTACAAGCACTGTGCAGCACAATTATTTTAGCTTTCTAAGTGTCAGGCGCCGTCCGCACGGCCGCCTGACTGCGTGATCGCGCGTCTGGTTGCTAGGCAACCAGACGCGTCATTTCCGGATTCCCCCTGCCATCCATTTCCCCCGCAGTATGACGCGCCCCGTTGCTAGGCAACGGGACGCTATGTATTCCCGGCGGCAGGCATGACAGCGCTCAGCGCTGAAGCTGATTGGATCCTCACATTATTTTAACCCCTTCCTGTCCTCTAGTCAGTGCCAGAGTATCAGGTCTTCCTGCCTCCAGCGTTTCTGTGTACCAGTTGCTATATTGTTCCTGACCTTCCTCGTGCTGCCTGTGACCCTTTTGACCCGGACCGTTTGACCACCCCTATCTGGATTCTGCCTTTGTACTGCGCTCCCTGAAGATTACCGACTCGGCTTGCCTCACCATTCTTCTGGATTTCCCTTTGGTACCTCCTCTACCTGAACGTTGCTGAACCGGCCTGTCTGACACCCCCTTGTATCTCGCTGTGGACTCTAGGAAGGACCGCGACCTGCGTGTCCCTGCAGCGGAGTCCATACTTCCTTGCGGGGGTTCCTGGTGAATACCAGGGGCACGTTAGACTCCGCGCCTTCCTCTGAGTTGCGCCAACAACAGCAGGTACCTTCTACCAGTCATACACCCACTAACAGTCGTGACAGTATACTCTGGCCATGACAACGGAGGGGTCTGGTGAACCGTCTGCTCGTGACCTACTTCTGCATTTGGCCCAACGAGTGGAGCAACAAGAAGCAGCCCAAGCGCATCTTCTACAATGTGTCCAAGGGATTGCTACCCGCTTCGATACATTTCAGAATGCTGCACCCGCTACACCAGCCATAACCTCTGCGGCATCCACAGCATCCAGTGTGGTTACGGTCTCTACAGCGGCCTCCGGTGTACGCATCCCGACACCCGAAAAGTTTGACGGTGATCCCAAGAAGTGCAGGGGCTTTCTGAACCAATGTGCCATCCAATTTGAGTGCAACCCAGGGGCCTTTTCTTCAGAACGCACCAAAGTAGCCTTTCTCATCTCCCTCCTCAGTGGTCAAGCCCTTGCCTGGGCCTCACCTTTATGGGAACAAGGGGGTCCACTTCTTCATAACTCCAACTCTTTCATTGAAGCTTTCAGGAAAGTCTTCGATGATCCCGGAAGAGTTGCTTCTGCAGCTACCAGCTTGTTAAACCTCCGCCAAGGTGACCTGTCCGTGGGGCAATACGCAGTTCAATTCCGAACCCTGGCTTCCGAGTTAAAATGGAATAACGAAGCACTGGTGGCAACCTTTTGGCAAGGTCTGGTGGACCGGATTAAGGATGAGTTAATTTCCAGAGAACTCCCGGCTGAGTTAGATTCTCTCATCTCCATGTGCATCAAGGTGGATTTGCGTTACCAAGAGCGCACGCAGGAACGCTCTCCTGGCAAACGGTTCATACCACGGCTAGCACCCCAGTTCCAAAATCCCATCCTGCCAGTGGACGAACCAATGCAAGTAGGACGCTCTAAATTATCCCTTGAAGAGAGGGAGAGACGCTTCAAACAACGCCTGTGTCTGTATTGTGGAGATCCGGGACACCTGCTAAGAGTTTGTCCCAAGAGACCGGGAAACTCTTCCTCCTAAACGGTGGTGGGGAGGCCGTTTTAGGAGAATCCACAGTTGCTCCCTATGCTAAAGAAAATTCTCCAGAATTTCAGATGGCTGTCATCCTGAGCACCCCCAAGGGTACCTTTTCCACCACGGCCTTTGTGGACTCCGGCTCCTCCGGGAACTTCATTTCGGCGGATCTAGCTTCGCAGCTCCAAATACCTCTGAACCCATTGCCCCAACCGTTATCTCTGACGGCAGTCGACGGAAGTCGTGTCACTCACGGCTCCATCTCCTCCGTGACTTCTCCTGTTCGGTTGAGGGTAGGAGTACTTCACAGCGAAATGATCCAACTTTTGGTGTTGCCGAGGTCCATTAATCCCCTCATCTTGGGGCTACCATGGCTGAGAAGACATTCTCCTCAGATGGATTGGGACCACGCTCAAGTTATGTCATGGGGTGAAGGATGTCGCTTTGAATGTCTGTCTAGAGTCTTGCCTCCTAAATGTCAAGTAATGGCTCAGTCCGAGCTAACCCACCTTCCTGAGGCCTATATGGAATTCCAGGATGTATTCAGTAAAGTGGAAGCGGAGATCTTGCCTCCTCATCGTCCCTGGGATTGCGCTATTGTTTTATCTCCTGACCAACCCATTCCCAAAGGGCGGACCTACCCTTTATCTCGTCCAGAGACGTCAGCCATGTCTCAATATATTTCAGAAAACCTGAAACGGGGATTTATCCGCAAATCTACTTCCCCAGCGGGTGCAGGTTTTTTTTTTGTTAAGAAGAAGGATGGGTCTCTTCGGCCTTGTATTGATTATCGTCCTCTCAACCGCATCACTGTCAAAAATCGATATCCACTACCTCTCATCTCCGACCTCTTTGACAAACTCAGTGGATCTCAAATCTTTTCCAAATTAGATCTCCGTGGGGCCTATAATTTAATTCGCATCAAGGAAGGAGACGAATGGAAAACGGCCTTTAACACCAGAGATGGACATTTCGAGTACCTGGTGATGCCCTTCGGCCTCTGCAACGCCCCAGCCATCTTCCAAACCTTCGTTAACGATATCTTTCATGACCTGTTATACACTTCTGTGGTAGTATATCTAGACGATATATTAATATTTTCTAAAGATCTGAAGACTCATCGGGAACAAGTAAAGGAGGTCTTACGTAGACTTCGGAAACACCACCTCTATTGCAAGCTGGAGAAATGTGTGTTTGAGATTAGTCAGGTATCTTTTCTTGGTTTCATCGTGTCGAGTCAAGGTCTTTGTATGGATCCCACCAAGGTGTCAGCTATTCTGGACTGGCCTCAGCCACAAGGCCTTAAAGCCATTCAAAGGTTCATCGGCTTTGCAAACTATTATCGCCAATTTATTCAGGGATTCTCCACCATTATAGCCCCCATTACAGCGTTAACCAGGAAGACTGCCAACCCTAGGGTCTGGTCTTCGGAGGCCATGTCTGCCTTCATAACGTTAAAGAAAGCATTCTCTTCAGCCCCAGTTCTGTCCCAGCCAGATCAAGAACGACCTTTCTTCCTAGAGGTAGATGCATCCTCAGTAGGCATTGGGGCGGTGCTTTTTCAAGAGTCTCCGGCTGGCTCACACAACCCGTGTGGGTTTTTCTCCAGACGATTTCTTCCAAGCGAATGTAATTATGGAATAGGGGACAAGGAATTACTGGCCATCAAGGCGGCTCTGGAGGAGTGGCGACATCTGTTGGAGGGGGCTATATTTCCTGTTACTGTGTTTACCGACCATCGGAATCTAGTGTTCATTCAAGAGGCTCGTTGCCTTAATCCTCGGCAAGCCCGCTGGGCATCCTTCTTTGCTCGATTTGACATGAAACTCACATTCTGCCCGGGAGCCAAGAATGGACGTGCCGATGCATTATCTCGCTCATTTGACGATTCCGATCGTTTAAGACCATTGGTTCCGCAGCATATTATTGATCCTTCTAATATCGTAGCCCTTACTAGGACCAAAACGTCCTCTCCTCCTCCAGGCCGGTCATTTGTGGAACCCCATCTCCGGTTCAAGACCCTGCAGTGGGCTCATTCATCCCGCATTGCCGGCCATGCTGGAATAAAGAAGACAACATCGCTGCTTTGCCGACGCTTCTGGTGGCCTAATGTACGTGCCGATATTGAGAGATTTATTGCTTCCTGCACTACTTGTGCTCAACACAAAACTTGTAGAAGAGTCCCGGCAGGCCTTCTTCGTCCACTTCCTATCCCCGATGCTCCTTGGGAAAGTGTGGCCATGGATTTTATCACAGGCCTACCCCTCAGTGCAGGGTTTACCACTATCTGGGTGGTTATTGATCGATTTTCGAAGATGGCACATTTTATTCCTCTAACTGGACTGCCCACGGCCAGTCGTCTGGCAGATATCTTTATCAAGGAGATATTCAGACTACATGGGTGCCCGAAGGAGATCATTTCGGACCGCGGAGTCCAATTTACATCCCAGTTTTGGAGAACCTTTTGTAAAAGAGTAAACATAGAATTGAAATTCTCTTCGGGATACCATCCGCAAACCAACGGACAGACGGAGCGAATCAATCAGGATCTCGAGACATTCCTCCGCTGTTTTACCTCCGACAACCAGAATAAATGGTCTCAATTCCTTCCTTGGGCGGAGTTCTCCCATAATCAACACATTCATGAGTCTACCGGATTCTCTCCGTTCTTTATTGTATACGGAAGTCACCCTGTGTTTCCGGATCCTTTTCCAGTATCCTCTTCACCGGTTCCAGCCGTAGATACTCTTTATCGGGAATTTTCTCTCATTTGGGCTAAGACTAAGACGGCTTTACTCAAGGCTACTCAGCATCACAAGATCTTTGCAGATCGTCATCGGAGGGCCACTCCTCTCTTAAAGGTGGGAGACCAGGTATGGCTATCCACCCGGGACCTAAGACTAAAGGTTCCTTCTATGAAGATGGCTCCTCGATTTATTGGCCCGTACACCATCATGCAAGTCATTAATCCTGTATGCTTCAAATTGAAACTTCCTCCTTCTCTGAGATGTCATAATACTTTTCATGTCTCATTACTACGACCACTGGTACTCAATAAATTCTATCGACCTCCCGGTCGTCCCCCACCAATACAAACCTCTTATGGAACTGAATTCGAAGTCAGTCGGATCTTGGCCTCTCGCATTCTTCGTGGCAAACAGCAATTTCTGGTCCATTGGAAAGGATTTGGCCCAGAGGAGAGATCATGGGTGGACAAGCAGGACCTTCACGCTCCTAGAATTCTTAAAAAGTTCCTTCAAACAGGAGGAGGAAGAGGAGGGTATACTGTCAGGCGCCGTCCGCACGGCCGCCTGACTGCGTGATCGCGCGTCTGGTTGCTAGGCAACCAGACGCGTCATTTCCGGATTCCCCCTGCCATCCATTTCCCCCGCAGTATGACGCGCCCCGTTGCTAGGCAACGGGACGCTATGTATTCCCGGCGGCAGGCATGACAGCGCTCAGCGCTGAAGCTGATTGGATCCTCACATTATTTTAACCCCTTCCTGTCCTCTAGTCAGTGCCAGAGTATCAGGTCTTCCTGCCTCCAGCGTTTCTGTGTACCAGTTGCTATATTGTTCCTGACCTTCCTCGTGCTGCCTGTGACCCTTTTGACCCGGACCGTTTGACCACCCCTATCTGGATTCTGCCTTTGTACTGCGCTCCCTGAAGATTACCGACTCGGCTTGCCTCACCATTCTTCTGGATTTCCCTTTGGTACCTCCTCTACCTGAACGTTGCTGAACCGGCCTGTCTGACACCCCCTTGTATCTCGCTGTGGACTCTAGGAAGGACCGCGACCTGCGTGTCCCTGCAGCGGAGTCCATACTTCCTTGCGGGGGTTCCTGGTGAATACCAGGGGCACGTTAGACTCCGCGCCTTCCTCTGAGTTGCGCCAACAACAGCAGGTACCTTCTACCAGTCATACACCCACTAACAGTCGTGACACTAAGGCTGTGTTGAATGTATAAAATGCTGTCAGTTGTTTGAAAGCAGTGTATGAATTGCAAAATGTGTCTTGAAAAATTATTGTTAAATTGAACATCTTGGGAAATATTTACTGTGCTACTGGTAACTGTGTAGAAAAGATAATGTTAAACATAGCAATGAGCATTAGCTTTCCTTGTCTGAACTCTACTAAAAATATGTTATAACTTGATTGGTCACTTTTTTTTTTTTTTTTTGGACCTCAACCATAATTACCTTTTACTATAGTATTATCTATGTATAAATAATCTCTAATAAATTTACTAATAAATGAATGTGGATTGGAACCTTAATAAATGTGTACTATTTACAAGCGTAAGTGTGAATATAAATGTGTGTGTTATTAATCCATGTAGTAAAACAATATTTAATCAATTTAGCCTACTTCATCCAATTATTTGACTTCCACCTTCTATCAAGGGCATTTATATGTCCTGGTTTTCATAACAGTCCCACTTTTCACTCTGTCAATTAGAATGCCTATTTTACATGTACAAAGTGGCAAATTTATCAATGGGCAAGGAGACCAGTAAGGAGAGAATTGCAATAGTCAATGCGGGCGATAATGAGTACATAAATTAAAGTATTTTCAGTGTCTTGTGTGAGATACATGCATATTCTAAAAATATATATTCGATGTATGTAGCAGGATTTGGATACAGATTCAGTGTGGGGAACAAAAAACAGTTCTGAGTCAAGGAGGACACCTAGGCAACAAACCTGATGGGTAGGGTTTATTGTTGTGTTGTCAAAAAAATCGAGATGTCAGGAAGGTAGCATTTGTTATCTGGTGGGAATATTAATTGCTCCGTTTTTGAATTTGATGAGGCGAGAATACACCCAAGGTAAAATGGCAGAATGATGTACAATAATGCGGGCCAATACAGATGGCAAGAGATCGGATAGATACATTTGGATATCATCTGCATAGAGAAAGATACTGAAATACAAAGAAGATTTTTCGTTTTCTAAGAGAAGTAGTAGAAATAGAAAAGAGCAGAGGACCTAGCACTAAGCTGTGTGGTACTCCAACTGAAAGAGGAAACAGAGAGAAGGTGGATACAGAGAAACAAGCACTCAAAGAGTTTATTGATAAGTTTGAGGAGAACCAGAATAGGACAGTGTTCTGAAGAACTAGGGAATGTAGGGCTTGTATGAGAAGAGAATTTCAATTTCAAATGCAGCAGAGAAGTCTAGGAGAATTAGAAGTGAGTAAACATTGTCACACACCAGGCTCTCAGGTTCTGTCACTTACCTCTTCGCTGCCTTTCCAAGTTATCCCTGTGGTCCTCAGGCTCTGCTGGTTTCAGACCTCTCTGTAAGATGCTGTCCAGTCTGTCTCCACTCCAGAGATCCCTCCAGAATCAGAGTATGGGTGTGACCATCTTGGATTCAGTCACATGATTTCTCTCATCCAATCAGGTGATAACAGCCTCCATTTCAGATTCCCTCCAAAACCAGTCCATGGGAGTTGCCACCTTGGATATAGTCACCTAATCCATCTCAGCAACTCAGAGTGCTGATTATGCACAGCTGATTGCAGTCTCCAATCAGGAATCAACAATAACTATAAAAGGACTTCATGGAGCCCTTACCTGTTGCCAGTGCAACGTTGTATTTCAGACGTCAACCTGGTTCCCAGCAATTTGCAGCCTTGCTATTAATCCAGGTCTGACAGTGCAGTCAGCATTCTGGCTCCAGTCTGATTCCAGCACTCTGGCTCCACTCCAGCATTCCGGTTTCATTCAGGTTACAGCAATCCTCTTCCTGCATTCCAGTTACAGCAATAATCTTTCAGCATTCCGGTTTCAGTCTAGTTACAGCATTACGGTTTCATTCTGGTTACAGCGATCCTCTTCCAGCATTACGGTTACAGCATTCCGTTACAGTCCATTCCAGCATTCTGGTCCCAGTCCGGTCCAGCAATCCAGTTCCTGTTTTCTCTCCTTTGCTACTGTAATTACCATCTGCACCAGTCCATTCACTACATGCAGAGGAACATTATCAGGCCTTTGTCCACGTAGTCACCAGTCTAGCTCCAGAGACATAACCCAGTCTGGGTACAGACAATTCCTCAGGCGAGACAAACAGCTTTTAGAGTTAGCATCAGGAATGTGCACGGGCCACTTTTCGGGTTTTGGGTTCTGATTACCTTCAGGTTTTGGGTTCTAATGGGTTTTGCCAAAACACACCCCTCAAGGTTTTGGGTTTTGGGTTCTGATTTTTTTTTAAAAAGTATAAAAACTGCTAAAATCCAGATTTTTGTTTTTTTTTCACTCCTACGCTATTATTAACCTCAATAACATTCATTTCCACTCATTTCCAGTCTATTCTGAACACCTCACACCTCACAATATTGTTTTTAGGCCAAAAGGTGCCACCGAGGTAGCTGGATGACTAAGCTAAGCAACACAAGTGGGCGGCACAAACACGTGGCCCATCTAGGAGTGGCACTGCAGTGACAGACAGGATGGCAGTTTGAAAATCTAGGCCCCAAAGAGCACATAATGCCAAAAAAAGAGGTGCAAGATGGAATTGTCCTTGGGCCCTCCCACCCACCCTTATGTTGGGGAAATAGGACATGCGCACTTTAACAAACCAATCATTTCAGTGACAGGGCCTACAAAACTGTGGCTGAAATGATTGGTTTGTTTGGACCCCCACAAAACGAGCTGGCAAAGAAAAAAAAGAGGTGCAAGATGGAATTGTCCTTGGGTCCTCCCACCCACCCTTATGTTGCGGAAAAAGGACATGCACACTTTAACAAACCAATCATTTCAGTGACAGGGCCTACCAAACTACTGTGGCTGAAATGATTGGTTTGTTTGGGCCCCCACACATAAATAGCAATTCATCTCTCCCTGTACAAAGTAAACTGGCTCTACTGAGGCAAGATGTCATCCTCATCCTCATCCTCTGAATCCTCGCCCCCTTCAGTGTGTACTTCCTCATCCTTACACATTATCAATTCGTCTCCGCTGGACTCCACAATCACAGGTCCCTCTGTAGTCTCTGGAGGCCATTGCTGGTCTTCATTGAAGAATTGATAATTCATTTTGATGAACATCATCTTCTCCACTACAGACAAAATGGCTTACTTTGCTACAACCTAATATCACCTCAGTATGTTAATAAATGAATGAATAAATCTTCTTGTCGCAAACTCTGTATGAGATAGCCAATCTCCAAAGTATACAGAACCTCAGAAATAAACAGGGTGCGTCCAAAAAAGAGTTAAATCTTTATTCTAAAATGTACAGTCTATTCCAATGGCGGAACTCACATGCATAAATAAAATACTCACAATATACATATGTGCATAAAGAACATTAATAATGCGTCTGGCCAGTGCAAATATTAATAATAATTATATAGGAACACAATCCTAAGGGTGTGTAACAGGATGGATCTCACCCATTCATCGTATGCAGCTGCAGCACACGGGTACATAAACTGGATCCGTCTGTAAGGTGTATGGGTCTGAAGCGTGATACAATTGTCACTGATGGTAGCTCCCAAATGGAAGTATGTTAATTCTCTTCTAAAATCTTGGTAGAAGGTAAGAATGTTAATAATAAAAAGCGCTTCACCTCAATGAACCGGCATCCCGGTAAAGATGGATGTCCGCTGATGTATAACAATATGTCCAAGTGATCTCGAAATGATCACACTCAGGTGCTGGATTTCCAATTAGGCGAGGGCTGATATCCCGATGTTGATTACCTCATATGTAGATAAATGAGATTCGGCATACACACTGAGATAATGTTGCAATGACAATCCTATGATACAAAAGTCGTCTCTCCGTAATCACGGAGGTGCACTCTCTTCCAAAGAGAGTAATCCAGATGCAGGGGAGTCCTAACTAACGCGTTTCGTTAGCAATGTGCTAACTTTTTCAAAGATGTTTGTTCCCCCAGTTCCTTCGATCATTTAAAGGGCTCATGTCTTCATGATTGGTTCTTCCTCCTGCATTAATTATTCTACACCTGATGGTATTCTTCTCCACATTTTGCGGAAGCAACCTCCTTCGCCGCTCACTGACCAGGTTCTCCGCTGCACTAAAAACTCTTTTGGAGTACACACCTGAGGGGGGACAACTCAGGTAAAATAGAGGCAGTTTGTACAGGGGCTTCCAAACTGCCTTTTTTTCCTGCCAGTACAAGAAAGGACTGTTTGACATGTCTACTTGGATGCTGTCACCAAAGTAATCCTCCACCATTTTTTCAATGGTGACAGCATCCAATGCAGCGACAGTAGACATGTCAGCAATCGTTGGCAGGTCCTTCAGTCCAGACCAGATGTTAAAATTCGCTCATGCCTGCTCTGCATCCCCGCCAGCGGGTCGTTTAGGAAATCTCAGCTGTTTCCTCGCAGCCACAGGTGTGGAAGAAAATGAAGGAGGAGCTGTTGCCATGTCACGGTCCTCTTCAGATGACAATCTCCTGATCAGCAGGTCTTTGAACTGCTGTAGACTTGTGTCCGGCGGAAACAGAGACACAACATACGCTTTAAACTGAGGATCGAGCACGGTGGCCAGAATGTATTTCTCTGACTTTAAAAGACTGACCACCCTCGGATCCTGGCAAAGCGTAAGAAGGGCTTCATCCACAAGAGCTACATGCTTTGTGGAATCGCAATGCTTTACCAGCTCCTCCCTCACTTTCTCCAGCTGCTTCTGCAACAGCCTGATCAGGGGAATCTCCTGACTCAAGCTGCCAGTGTCGGAACTGACTTCACGTGTGGCAAGTTCAAACGGCTGAAGAACCTTGCACAACGCGGAAATCAGTCTCCACTGCGCTTGACTCAGGCGCATCCCCACTCCTTTGCCTATGTCGTAGGTGGTTGTGTAGGCTTGAATGGCCTTTTGCTGCTCCTCCATCCTCTGCAGCATATAGAGGGTGGAGTTCCAGCGGGTCACAACCTCTTGTTTGAGGTGATGGCAGGACAGGTTCAGGCGTTTTTGATGGTGCTCCAGTCTTCGGTAGGCAGTGGCAGAATGGCGAAAGTGTCCCGCAATTTTGCGGGCCACCGCAAGCATATCCTGCACACCCCTGTCACTTTTAAGATAATGCTGCACCGCCAAATTTATTGTGTGGGTAAAACATGGCACGTGCTGAAAATTGCCCATATGTAATGTCCGCACAATGTTACTGGCGTTGTCCGACACCACAAATCCCCAGGAGAGTCTAAGTGGGGTAAGCCACTGCGAGATGATTTCCCTCAGTTTCTCTAAGAGGCTGTCGGCGTTGTGCCTCTTACTGAAACTGGTGATACACAACGTTGCCTGCCTTGGAACGAGCAGGCGTTTCGGAGATGCTGATGCTGTTGCTGCGGAAGGCGATGCATCTACCCAGTGGCCTGTCACAGTCATATAGTCCTTAGTTTGCCCTGAACCACTTGTCCACATGTCCGTGGTTAAGTGGACAGTGGGTACAACCGCATTTTTCAGAGCACTGAGGACACTTTTTCGTACTTCTCTGTACATCCCGAGTATCGCCTGCCTAGTGAAGTGGAATCTAGATGGGATTTGGTACCGGGGACACAATACCTCCATCAACCGTCTAAATCCCACTCCACTGATGGCGGACACCGGACGCACGTCTAACACCAACATAGCCGTCAAGGCCGCAGTTATCCGCTTTGCCATAGGATGACTGCTGTCGTAGTTCATCCTCATGGCAAACGACTGTTGTACTGTCAATTGCTTAGTGAAAGACGTAGCGGTCTTATGACTTCCCCTCTGAGAAAGATGACCGACTCCCAGCAGCAACAGCAGCAGCGGCAGTAGTAGGCGTAGCGCTGCAGGATCCTCCGGAAGAATCCCGTATTGAAGAGGACTCAGTCATGCCGGTGACATGGCCTTCAGGACTACCTCCGATCCCGATCGAGGAGGAAATTGACGAGGAGGGTGTTGCTGGTGTGGATACAACAGGACCAAGGGATTTAGGTGTCCCTGGACTGCTGACGGTCCTAGCCACAGTTCCTGAACTAAACACAGAATTATGAAAGGTCTTAGGGTGACGTATTAGGGAGGATGTCCCTAGGTGGCCAAGATCCTTACCCCTGCTTATTGCAGCTTTACATAAGCCACATATGGCAATACATTTGTTGTCCGGATTGGGATAGAAATAATTCCAGACCGAAGAGGTGGATTTATTGGTCTTCTGCCCAGGCATGACGATGGGCTTTTTTATCCCATGGACAACAACTGTTTCCCCCCCTGGTGCCTCATTTAAGCAAACCACATCAGCATCCTCCTTGTCAACTTCCTCCTCAGCGCCAGCTACATCAATATCCTCCTCCTTTTGTACAACATTGACACCTTCAATATCAACATCTGAAACTGCACTGTGGGTGATCCTTCCAGCATATGCAGAGGGCATGCTGCAAATGGTGGAAGGAGCCACCTCTTCCCTTCCAGTGATGGGAAGTTCAGGCATCGCAACCACCAACACCCTTGGACTCTCCTTGAGGATTTGTGATGCCATGTCTTTAGAAGGCAGAGTTGTTTGCTGTGTTTTTGATGACAGCTTAACTCTCTTAAATTTTCTAGAGGGGGGGTGTAGGAGGGCTTAGATCGTTGTATGAAGCTGAACCACTAATCATGAACACGGGCCAGGTCCTAAGCCGTTCCTTGCCACTCCGTGTCGTAAATGGCATATTGGCAAGTTTACGTTTCTCCTCAGATGATTTTAATTTCTTTTTTTGATCATTTTAGTGAACTTTGGCTTTTTGGATCTTACATGCCCTCTACTATGACATTGGGCATCGGCCTTGGCAGACGACGTTAATGGCCTTTCATCGTCTATGTCATAACTAGTGGCAGCAGCTTCAGCATTAGGAGGAAGTGGTTCTTGATCTTTCCCTACTTTATCCTCCAAATTGTTGTTCTCCATTATATACAGCACAAGAGAGCGTACCCCTAAACCACACACACTCGGCAAAGCCTTTAAAAATTATATGCGGCACAGGAGAGTACCACTGGACTTATACGGCAGGATCAGTGGACTTAAACAGCAGTACCACTGGACTTGTACGGCAGGATCAGTGGACTTAAACAGCAGTACCACTGGACTTATACGGCAGGATCAGTGGACTTAAACAGCAGTACCACTGGACTTATACGGCAGGGTCAGTGAACTTAAACAGCAGTACCACTGGACTTATACGGCAGGATCAGTGGACTTAAACAGCAGTACCACTGGACTTATACAGCAGGATCAGTGGACTTAAACAGCAGTACCACTGGACTTATACAGCAGGATCAGTGGACTTAAACAGCAGTACCACTGGACTTATACGGCAGGATCAGTGGACTTAAACAGCAGTACCACTGGACTTATACGGCAGGATCAGTGGACTTAAAGAGCAGTACCACTGGACTTATACGGCAGGATCAGTGAACTTAAACAGCAGTACCACTGGACTTGTACGGCAGGATCAGTGGACTTAAACAGCAGTACCACTGGACTTATACGGCAGGATCAGTGGACTTAAACAGCAGTACCACTGGACTTATACGGCAGGGTCAGTGAACTTAAACAGCAGTACCACTGGACTTATACGGCAGGATCAGTGGACTTAAACAGCAGTACCACTGGACTTATACAGCAGGATCAGTGGACTTAAACAGCAGTACCACTGGACTTATACAGCAGGATCAGTGGACTTAAACAGCAGTACCACTGGACTTATACGGCAGGATCAGTGGACTTAAACAGCAGTACCACTGGACTTATACGGCAGGATCAGGGAACTTAAACAGCAGTACCACTGGACTTATACGGCAGGATCAGTGGACTTAAACAGCAGTACCACTGGACTTATACGGCAGGATCAGTGGACTTATACAGCAGTACCACTGAAATTATGGCAGCACCACCACTGGACTGAGCAGGACAGAGCACAGGACAGCACCACTGGACTGAGCAGGACAGCACCACTGGACTGGAAAATTAATAGATTGATCCCCTTTTTGAATCATGCATGTATTCAATCTCTATGCCATCCAGGAACTTTAGTATTTTCTAAGAGTGTACACCTTTTGATGAGTTCTTGATAAATGAGCTAAAAAACTCCTCATAAGCTAGAGAAGTCTTTGCTAATGCTGTTTACTTATAATACATAAACAGCATATCAACCTACTATTGAACCTCTTAGTGATAGATGTCATAAATGGCCACAATTTTTATATGTTCGTTAGAACCCTTATATAACATAATTCTTGGTAGGATGTAACAGCTTTGTTCAGACCTAGTAGACCCTGGGAAGAAGCGTGGTAAGTCTAAATTACTTGATATTAGACCACATTAGTACCAGGGTATCCTGTATAAGTTCTAGTCTAAAACCTTCTCATTGTATAATAAACGTGAACTCAGCCCTCCAAACTAATATGTATATATTCAGTCCACTAATTTATAAACACAGTAGCACTCCATGGACAAAATAAGCTGGGAGTTCACACTCCTAATACAGCGCAATAAATAAAAATCTATAAGTTTATAGAGAGGGCAGCGTGTTAGCTGACTGGTTAAAGTCTGAAAGCTGTTTTCAATACAAGCTCCAATGCCCGAGTGAAGATGGCGGTGGGCAGCGGGGAATAATATTAATCCGGATCTCGCGAGATCCGACGGCGGGATGATGACGTTTTGCCTCGTTCTGAGTTTTGCGTTGGGCGGGAATCCCCGAACAGTGCTCGGATCCGAGCCCGCTCACCCCTAGTTAGCATTGATCAAATCATTCACCAGAGAGCAGAGGATGGTGACAGTGGGGCAGAGGAGGGGGACAGAGAGCAGAGGATGGGGACAGCGGGGCAGAGGAGGGGGGCAGAGGAGGGGGACAGTGGGGCAGAGGAGAGGCACAGTGAGAGGGGCAGTGGAGGGGGACACAGCGTGAGAGGGGCAGTAGAGGGGGACACGGCGTGAGAGGGGCAGTGGAGGGGGACACAGCGTGAGGGGGCAGTGGAGGGGGACACAGCGTGAGAGAGGGCAGTGGAGGGGGACACAGCGTGAGAGGGACACAACGTGAGAGGGCAGAGGAGGGGACAGCGTGTGAGAGGGCAGAGGAGGGGGACAGCGTGAGAGAAGGCAGAGGAGGGGGACAGCGTGTGAGAGGGCAGAGGAGGGGACAGCGTGTGAGAGGGCAGAGGAGGGGACAGCGTGTGAGAGGGCAAAGGAGGGGGACATTGTGAGAGAGGGCAGGTGGGGGGGCAGCGTGACAGAGCAGAGGAGGGGGGACAGCGTGACAGAGGGCAGAGGGGGCAGTGTGAGAGAGGGCAGTGTGTCTGGATGCAGAGGGGGCATTTTTGCATAAAACTAAATAAGTATTTCTGTCCTGACCTAAATGCTTATTACAATTTTTTGACCCAACTACTTATAAAACAGGACTGCTCAATAATTATTTTTGAGGGGTGCCTTGAAATAATTTGGAGACTCTAAGGTTGCCGCGAACTGCAAAAGTTTGGGAACCACTGTAGTATAGCAAAAAAGTAAATGCGGTGTATAGACCCATGGTCAGCATAGCACTTCATGCCCACCTCATACATCCTGCTATCTAGTAAATTAGTTATGTTCCCACTCAATACCCACATAACAGCAACAATATGTCACCAACCTATGCCTCCATGTACATCCCTTTATGCAACATAATAGCCTCCGGTTCAACAAACATAGGGCTCTATTTATTATAATGTGGAAAAAAGTAGATTTTTTTTTATTGCTGCAAAAATATCACCTAATTCCCCAATTTATTGATAACAGTTAAATTGCCACTTCGCTGGGCCAGTCTAAGGGGTTTAGTGCAGGCATGACCCTGCTAGCTGGTTCACACATGCACTGTGGAACTGAAAGCCCAAACATGGGCTTTCACTTTCACTTAGTAAGAAAGAAAATACAAAAATATGTTTGTTGTAAGAAAAAAAAAAGGTAAAAAATATTTTACAAATATTGTTAATTGAGAAAATGATTTATACACACATGCTGAGATGGCGATAGCAATACAAATATTGCGGAGATGTATGTGCTACCTCTATGCTTGTTAAATTGTCTGTATGGGGTAGCTTATCTCTCACGAAACATGGCAAGCCCTATCATCTGCGAAAATATCTGTTGATAAATATGCCCCACAAATCCATACACATCATGTACTGTATAGTCGTGTGCACAAGCATTATAGCCCCATGTCCATCACATAACTCCCTGTTCTTCATTCTGCTGTTTTAAATGTGACATCTAATGAACTCCTCTCTTGACACATTCAGGAGTATTGTAGCTGTATCCCATAGTCAGGATCACGAGGCACTGTGTACTTTTTTTCTCCAGACAACTCAGGTAATGTATAGTCAATTTTTAGTACATGGAACAAAGTGTAATCAAAATGCATACACTTATATTTTGTCAAAGGTCAAAACAGGTTTTATTTTTCCTTCTGCCTGGCAGATATTCCTCATCGCTCTGATATATAAACAAAACTACCTCTTGGAATTTTAACTAGGTTGCCTGAAACAGGTGGACTGTCCCCTGCTGTGTTTTGCAGCTCTTCCAACAGAATGCATAAACATCCAACTCAAATTTCTCTTCTGAATTGGATGCATTAAATATTTAATCCTAAGGAACTCTGAACAATGGTGAAATAGTATTGGTTACAATTAAAAGGATTATTCAAACACTTTCCAGCCATGTAGAAATGGTAATATTCATTTTTTAATCTGGCAGGAAATACAGTTTTTGGAGTTAAATAGACCCAATGGTTGTACTGTTATGCTCACAGCACCTATCTGTCCTTTTGAAACCATGGCATTTAATTGTTGGTACATATTATTTTCTTAAAATAAAAAAATATATATACATAAATGTATAGCTAGGTATAAAATAATATTCTGTATCTTCCATTTCATTATTATTTATTTTCAAATTTATTTATTTATTTGCACAAGTTAAATTTTGTTACAGAGGTTGCAGTGTTAACTCCTTTCACATCACATTGACATTTTTACACTTCCATGATAACTTCCAATATCAATGGGGCAGTTGAGTATTGCTATATGTTTATTTTTAATTGTGACAATTATAAATTATTAATATCTGGGCCTGCTGCCATGGCCAGTTCATTCAGACTCATGATATCTCATGATCCATGGGGTATTTTCCTTTGAAGTATGGAGTGACTAATCTAGAAATGTATTGTCATGATCCAGCACTCACCTGGGCCTGCATGATGTGTATGTGACAAAGGGTTAATCAAAACCAACCACCTGGTCGTGTTTAAAAATTATTAAAACGTTCCCTATCTGTCCAATACACTAACTTTGCCTTTCCAATTATGCCGTTTGCATGTTTTTTTGTGACAAGCCGGCACCTTATTCAGGAAGCCTTTGGGTTCTACCTTTAAATTAATCACAATTTACTTCATCAGAGTTATCATAAACCAAATGATCTCTCCTGACCCAGAGTTATTATAAACCAAATGATCTCATCTGTTTCAACTATGTAGTGATCTAAAACTAAGCTAAATCTGACATGTGAATTTGTAAGAACACAGAGACCTGAACTTATTAGGTGTAGTATAATATGGAAAATAAATCCACAATGGTCAAGATGAAAACAATTTACAAAGCGACATACAAAGATATAATTCAATAATTTCTGGTAAAATAAAAAGGAATTAGCAACAGAAAATGGTAAACTCACAAATTAATAAGTTTTCTGCTTCCTGGGAGAACAGTAATAATGGGACACTTCTCAATATGAAATTCCTTTGCAAGTGAACAAATCTGTTAGATTTATAGCACATTTTAAACATGCTACAGGTACCAACATCTGTGAAAAGAGGTCACAAAAAACTAATTTGCATGTACAAACACCTTTCAAGTCATAGTTTATTTACACTGACCAAACTTCTTACCAGAATGCCCTACAAAGATGACCTGTTGTATGGCGGCAATGTCAGTGTCACGACACATCGAGCTAGTACTATGATTTAATTCACAAACTCATATTTGCGGTTTTATATGACTAGCAATTAGCTTGCATATCACAGGTATGTTCATTCTTTCTTGGTGTTCCTTGTCCAGCAGCTTCTCTAGGATATCACCTCAGTCTGTAACAACTGCAGTGGTAATTGTAATTTTCTGGAACCATGCAAGAAAACCATTTAGTTAAAAGCCTTGAAGCTACTTGTGTTTTCATGATAATTGTATGATAACATTAAAGCCTTGTTTCATTAATACATATTTAAAATGACATCGCTGGTGAAGAGCATCAGTATAGTAATAATACAGTATATTTAAAGATTATGCAGAGTCTTTTAGTATATTAAGTCACACTTGAAGTTACTTTCAAATATTGGTGACATATTAGAGGTAGTGGGAAGCTGACTTGTGCATTCCCTGTTCCTTACTACAAGATATAATATATGCATTTTGTAATTTGCAATCATTTTTATGTAAAATTGAGCATGACAATTAGTTGTGTATGGTATATATGACATTCCATAAATGCAGTAATTTCTGCCAAATGCAAGTACAATAGCACTCTTAGAGGTAATTCAATTCTCAGCGGTAATTTTTTTAACACCGCTGTAAGTGCTTTTAACATGATTTTCGCTCATTCTGAAGTGCGTTAGCTTTACCCGTTATTCAAATCTATTTTTAACGCACCGTTTTTATAGCGAAAATAGTACCATCGCGGACAAGTAGATGATCCATTGAAAGTATAGGGAGGGAGGAAGGGAGAAGTGTTAAAAGCTATTCAATTATTTTTGTAACACGGCACGGTAAACTGTCAAATCGCCATGTTTTGTCATGGTATAGATAATTGTATAGTAACAAAAAGTAAAGAAATAAACTATAGTAAAAAAAAAGTACTGTATGTAGATATTATAAAAATAGAAGGTTGTGTAATGCACTACAAATGTATGCCAATGCATTTTTTTTTATTATAGATGACCACTTGGTGTTCCTTCGTAAAGCGTTTTTTTCTCACTAGTTCAAGTAACAGTGACATTATTATAGGTATAGCCAGACATCAGATTTCATTACTCAAATCAGTGTAATAAAATTAATACATAGCTGATATAAAGCTACAAGGATATATGTTGCACAGCAGAGAAAGATTTATTTACAGTAACGTGGGATGAAGCAGTTACCAGAAAACATAAGATATTATTTCCAAATACATGGTTACCTGTCTCAGAGAGCAGTCTGGGTGGATTTACTAAAATATGGTAGATATAGATAAACCATTCAGTAGATATTCATATGAAAACTTAATCTGAATACAAAACAACCTAGTTATAATGTATACTACAGTTAATTTTGTTTAGAGGTATGTGTTTATATTTTTTCTGAATGTAGAGAGTTTGCATCTAATAGAAAAAAATACAATAGCATACTTGGGAAGTAAGAAAGAAATTGAACATTCCAATGATATTTTACCCATCTTTAACCAAATACAATTAAGTATGTTGTGAGCGCATACTCTTGGGCATAGAAACCACAGAGACACTTTTGTGTTCACATCTAAGTTGATTTCTGACTCAGAGGTGGAAGTGGGAGTGTATTCGGTGGCATGTCATACCGCCACTTCTCCTACTGCCTTCATTGTAAAACTATCAAATTCTATTCACTTACATTTTCTATACCTCCACTTCTATATTTCTACTTCACTGATATGACCTGTAGTTATTGTAAGAATAGAGCATATAGAAGGAGGTTAAAGATTTACACTTAACTCTAACAATATGAAGCAGACACCTTTTATAGTTCTAAACACATTCATTCAAATGTTTATGGCCGCCAATCCCTTAACATTGAATAAGCTAAAAACCTACAACATGGTTTTCCTGTAAAATGGACACTTGCTCCTCAAAACTAATAAAGTGTATTTGGAGCTTTACTATTGGCTGGAATTATTTAAGAAACAGCGCAGACACAAAAGTGCTTTCCATTTTGTTTGCATTTTTAGTGGAAATATTCTTGTCAGTGATTTTGTTTGTGTCCTTTATTGGCGGATACAGAAGTTTGGCACATATCCACTTCTTACATTGCTCTAATTTAACTGGTTTCTTTCCTACTCTCATTACTGTAATGTTAATATTTCTCAAGCTCCTTTTTTTTTTTTACCCTATGTGTTCTTGTTTATACTAAACACTCCCTAATGGGTGTACATTTTTTTTAAGCGTAACCCTAATGTGTGCATCAGTTAAAGTTACTAGTTATGCATTTCAGTGCTTTCAAAATGACCCTTACCTAGTTTTCTATGTGTTTTATTATTCACATATGCATTTCATGTTATTTTAAAGGATACTTAACAAGCTGAAAAATCCTGACAGGTTACCCACATGAACATTGAAGGAGTACTGGATCACATGATATATCTTATTGTATCTATTGTTTCTGTCTTATTCAAATTCTATTGCTTCACTGGCTAATTAAGCTGCAGACGTGACATCTCTGACAAAGCAGAGAGAGAACTGTGTTGTATGTGTCCCTCTAACACAATTGTTTCTGTGCCTTAATTGGCTGCAATAACAATGAAGATTCTCCCTCGTCTTCGGGAGATTTAAATTAAAGCTTATGTAGGCTTATGTAGGCTTCTGACTTTGTTCTGTGGCATCGATTAAAAATGATTAATATAATAATAGTTTTCTATGAAGGATTTCTGACATGGGAAGACTGCTGGGTGACGTGTCACTGTTTATACTTACTTATGTTGGCAGTTTGGTAGTATTGAATTTAATACCTGGTAATAACAGGATTATAACTTTTGGATCAAGGTACCTGGACAAATCTGTATTACAGTATATTATTAGTGAGAATAAAGGTTAATGTATTAACTCTTCCACCACCGTATTTATCTGTAATGACCTACAAAACCATAGTAGAATTTAGAGCTGTGGTGAGATCACAAGTGCCAAGCCTGGTTCAAATTATTTCTGAGTTCTGGGAATTTAAAATAATCAGATTGGAACTATTTTAGATTGTTGGTTTCTCATAGCTTATTTGTGCAATATTGCATGAGGTCATATAAATAATTGCAGAATAAGGATCATTTAAGCTTTACCATCAATTAAGATATTTAAAATAAAAACCATTTCTCTTATTTTTTTTTCTCCACCCACTTCTTCTTTTTTTTTAATGATGCTGCTAGTGAAAATGTCACGAAGGAGGCATGGTGTTATGTCTGGTACAGCACAGTTCAAATAGACAGGATGCAGTGACCTGTTTACAACACATATATTTTTATGTGGATATTTGTGACTGTGTGTAAGTGTTATAGCTACAGAAATTGATGCGGTAACTAACATATTTGCTATCCATGTGTAATTACTGGTACACATGGGCATTGAAAAACCACCAGTTTAAAGTACAGACTAAACATTGTGCTTTTCTCCTCTATTTTATATTATTTATTGTCACTTTAATGAATAATTTGTAGCAACATTTAAATCTGAAAACTTAAAATAAAGTTCAAACCATAAATAAAGATAAATAAGTTATACATAAGTGAATAAGCATAATATACTCACACAAATTATAATGGTGCACTAAAAGAACTAATGCTCTGAGATACATCTTATAAGACTATAGAACAGCAAAAGAATCAAGGCATACATGGAAGGAGAGCTAGAGAGCCAGGAGAATATAGGGGAACCGTCAAATAAAAGGAGGGTAAAGTGGAAAATATGTTTAGGTCTTTTCCTTTTATCAAAGCGTTTAAAGTGTGTTCTCATTACAGCACAGTGTTGTCACAACTCAGGATATTTGCTTACTGGTTTTGGCACTACTCACCAAAGAGGCGCGGAGTCTAACGTGTCCCAGGTCTTCACCAGGAACACCCGCAAGGGAGTATGGTCTTAGCTGCGGGAGACACGCAGGTCGCGGTCCTCCGAGGGAGTAACCAGTGAAGCTGTAAGATGGAACGGTGTCAGGCAGGCTGGATCCGAATGGAGAATCAGGATATGCCACAAGGAGAATCCAATATCGTAGTCAGGGATAGCTGGGTCAGGTGTCAGAAGCATGGAGAGAGTTTTCAACAAGCCGGGTTTGGTACACAGGGAAGGCAGAGGAAGAATGGTCAGGAACAATCCGGGTAATTCACAAGAGGTAACACAGGAATGCTGGAGCTAGGTGAGACCTAATACTCTGGCACTTACCAAGTGCCATAGTGACCCTTATACACAGGAGACAGTCCAATCATTGGCGGTGGTGACGCTAAACACCACCGCCGGAATTACTGGGAAGCGTTCCGTTGCCTAGCAACAGAACGCGTGACCGCCGACCCGGAAGTACGCACGGTTGCCTAGCAACCGGGCGCTCGGCAACAGAAGCAGACGTCCGTCTCTGTGCAGCGGACATAGCACAGGGACGGCGTCTGACAAGTGTATTTAATGAGTGTTCCCATAGAATTCCATTATATTGTGTTGCATGTTAACGCTTGTGAATGTTGCAGGCAATGTTGAAATCAATGCAAAATGAGCACAATTTCCAATGTTCGTGCATGGAGAAGTGGCAGATGCACAACGGTGGTGAGGCTCTATGGAGGAAGGCAGGTACACTGTCATATTACAAGAGATGTTCACTGACCACCGTGTTGGTTTTGGTTTTAAATCTGGATTAACTTCGTGTTTTGGTTTTTGGCAAAACCACCCTTGTGTGTTTTGGTTTTGGATCCCAATTTTTTTTCTAACCTATTTTTTTTGCTTAAATCACATATTTTTGCTCCCCCCCTACATTATTATTAACCTCAATAACACTAATTTCAAGTCATTTGCAGTCAATTTTGACCACCTCACAGGTCACAATATTATTTTCATACACTTTCAAACAAAGACTGCAGCGACCTGGCTGGATGCTAAGCGACAGAGCAATGGCACAAACACACAGCAGTTAATAGCACATCTAGGAAACATAGCCACACAGCAGTGGCAGAAAAGAAAAGTGGTGCAAGGAATGTCCTTGGATCATGAAATCAGTTATGGTTCATTTGATCGCTACACCCATTCCTTGGATAACTGTGGTAATTCTACAGCTAATACATGGCGACGAGCGCTGACCTCCCCCAGGATGCGTGCTTTTATCAGACCCAGACCAATCCAAGGTGCCAGACAATGCACTAAAAAGAGCCATTGTAATTCACAGCAAAAAGCAAGTTCATCACTGAGCTTCGAATCAGCCCCAATTCCCCAAAAATTGTAATATAGTTAGGTACCTTTGACGTAAAGTGCAGATTACAAACACTTTGTGCAATACTGATGAAACAGCAGCAAAGTGGAAGGTAATACATATACACGTCTATTTAGACATCCATGATTACATTACTTCTGCAAGCAACATTGTTCTTTGTTAATAAAACTGTTGTCTTTATACCGTTCAAAAAAAATCAAAATAATCCTCCACGATTCTTTGAATGTTGATAGTTACAGGTCTTTTTTTCTTGACCAAGGTGAAAGGTGTTTTTTTACATTTTTGTTAACCTGACTTAAAAACACTATGCACTTTAACATAGACTTTAGCAGATGACTAAGAGGGATTACTATCATCATGACTGGTGCCAGAAGCTGCTTGGTGCTACTGGTCTTCTGTGTACTGCTGTGAATCCATTTTGATAACACAGTAAAATGTGACTGCAGATTTAGAAGACCAAGCCTGCCAGACCTATTATTTCTATTTCAGCAATGACAATTAGCAATGGAGCAATGGAGCTCCTCTTTGTGTTTTACCTATATAACACAGTACAATGTGACTGCAGATTTAGAAGACCAAGCCTGCCAGCCCTATTATTTCTATTTCAACAATGACAATTAGCATTGGAGCAATGGAGCTCTCCTGAATGTCACTGGAGACTTTGAAGAACACTGCTACCCCTCCTCTTTCATTTCTACACAACTGCACTACAGACTGCCAAGAACTGAAGTGGAGCTGGATCGCCGTGGAGGCCGATACTTATAGAATCCAAAGCTTGCGAGAACTGACGACATAACAATGACGTTTTGCCTCGTTTTTAATTCTGAGAGTGGGCGAAAGTACCGAGCCGGCTTGTTTCGGCTCGGTACTTGCTAAGTTCAGGTGTGTTTGGTTCTCGGGGAACCGAGCCTGAGCATCTCTACATATTACCAATGTGAGAGATAAAGCAGGGTGTGGGAAAACAGGCCATTTTGTACTTTTCTCCATTCCCATTCCATTCTCTTGGTAAGACGGCATTGTGCACTGCACAGCAAGTCATTGTGCACTGTACTACATAGTGATAAATTATCTCTGTGTGAGAATCCATCTCTCCTCCATTCAACAGTTGAAATACAGTACCAATGATACAGAGATTCAATTAAGCTCGAACAATGGTTTTAAAAAGGGGGCTAATCAAGCAATCTTTAATGTAAATAAGGCCACTAGTTGGACCTGCCAGTTATTGTATTCAAATTACCATTGCCCAATGGACAAACTTGTATATTTAAATCTTACAGTATTTGATTACTGGCCCTTAATGATATTTGCGTAATTTTTTTTTTACAATAGTGGACAAAAAATGGATATGCTTTTATTTCATTTCATCCCATTTTTCATTTTCTTATTTCATTACATGTCATTGCATCTGCACTTTATATTAATTTTATTGCATTGCATTTAACTGCATTTCATATTGTTTTCGCCACTGCCTTTGATCCTGCTCTGTTCTATGCCACCCCACTCATTTCCCATACCTATCCTCTCCCCCACCCCCCTTCTCCTGCCCAACTCTCACCACCCCACCTCTCCCCCTCACCCTCGCTCCTCCAACCCCGATAATCTCATCCGCATCTCCCCTGCTCCCATTCTCCCTTTCTCATGCGCCCTCTTGAATTCCAGGTCAATCCATTACAAACTATCCTCCGTCCATGACCTCTTCATCTCCAACTCTCTAAATCTTCTTGCCATCGCTGAAACCTGGCTTACTTCCTCTGACACTGCCTCTCCTGCTGCTCTTTCCTATGGGGGTCTCTCCTTCACTCACTCCACCAGACCGGATGAGCGCCCAGGAGGTGGAGTGGGCCTCCTCCTGTCCCCTAACTGTACTTTTCGGGTTATTCCTACTTTACCTTCCCTCTCCTTCTCCTTCGAAGTTCACTCCCTCCATCTCTTCTCCCCTATCCCCTTCTCCCCTATCCAACTCCGTGTCTCCGTCATCTACCGTCCCCCTGGCCCCACGTCCCTCTTCCTCGACAACTTCGCTGCCTGGCTCCCCCACTACCTCGCCTCTGACCTCCCCTCCATCATACTTGGCGACTTTAACATCCCCATTGACAACCGTTCTGACCCCGCCACCATCAAACTTCTCGCCCTTTCCTCCTCTCTTGGCCTCACTCAGTGGACCTCTTCCCCCACCCACTGTCTTGGTCACTCCCTCGACCTTGTCTTCTCTCATCTCTGAGATCTCTCTGACTTCTCTAACTCTCCCTTCCCACTCTCTGACCACCATCTCCTCTCCTTCACTCTGCCGTCCTCCCCCGCTCCCGCCTCGCCTAAAGCCACCCTCACTAGGCGCAACCTTGATGCTATTGACCATTCCTCTTTCTCCTCCTCTCTTGAAACTCTACTATCACCTCTTCCTTCCCTGGCCTGTCCTGACGAGGCGTCCTCTCTCTACAACCTCTTACTCACCACTGCCCTTGATGCTGTTGCCCCGGCCTCCGCTATCCGCAGACGCCGCCTTATTCCCCAACCCTGGCACTCCAAACTCACCCGCTTCCTCCAAAAGTGGTCTCGCACTGCTGAACGCCTCTGGAGGAAATCTCGCTCCCTGGCTGACTTCCTTTACTTTAAATTCATTCTCTCCTCTTTCTGCTCTGCCCTCTCCCTCGCTAAACAATCCTTCTTCAAGTCCCTCATTTCTTCTCAATCCTCCAACCCCCGCCGCCTCTTTGCCACCTTCAACTCCCTCCTCTCTCCCCCTCCTCTCCCGCCCTCCCTCTCCGCTTCGGACTTTGCCACCTTTTTCTCTTCCAAAATTGAGGCCATCAGACTGAACATCTCCTCTTCCCCTTCTCCCGCCACCCTCATCGCCTCTCCTCCCGCCAACAATCAACTCTGGTGCTCCTTTTGCCCCACAACAGGGGAAGAAGTTAGCTCCCTCATTCTTTCCTCTCCTCCCTCGACCTGTCCTCTCGATCCCATCCCCTCCCACCTCCTTCGCTCTCTTTCTCCAACTGTCTGCTCCTACCTTGCTCACCTCTTCAACTTATCACTCTCCTCTGGTGTAGTCCCCTCCTCCTTTAAACACGCTCTTATCTCTCCCATCCTCAAAAAACCCAATCTTGACCCCACCTCTCTCGCTAATTATCGCCCCATCTCACTGCTCCCCTTTGCCTCCAAATTACTTGAGCGGATTGTCTGCAGTCGCCTAACCAGGCACCTCTCGGTCTTTTCCCTCCTTGACCCCCTCTAATCCAGCTACCGTCCTCTTCACTCCACCAAACCTGCACTGGCCAAGGTTACTAATGACCTCCTATCGGCCAAATCCAAGGGTCACTTCTCCCTACTAATCCTCCTTGACCTCTCTGCAGCCTTTGACACCGTGGACCACCCCCTCCTGCTGCAAACCCTTCTCTCTTTCGGGCCCTCCGGATCTGTCCACGCATGGTTCACCTCATACCTTGCTAACCGCTCCTTCTCTGTATCCACGTCCGGCTCTTCCTCCTCCCCCTACCCTCTCCCTGTAGGAGTCCTGCAGGGCTCCGTCCTCGGCCCTCTTCTCGCTCTACACTTCCTCCCTTGGTGCTCTCATCTCCTCCTTCGGTCTTCAATATCACCTTTATGCTGACGACATTCAACTCTACACCTCTTCTCCTGATCTTTCTTCTACCCTCCTCTCTCGTATATCTGACTGCCTCTCCGCCATCTCCTCCTGGATGTCCGAGCGTTTTCTCAAAATCAATATCTCTAAGACGGAACTCATTGTCTTTCCTCCGTCCAGACTACCATCCCGCCACGACCTCTCTATTGTCGTCAACAACACCACCATCTCCTCTGTCACCCAACTCCGCTGCCTGGGTGTCACCCTCGACTCCTCTCTCTCTTTTGTCCCCCATATTCATGCCCTTGCCCAAGCCTGTCGCTTCCAACTACGCAACATCGCCAGCATCCGTCCCTTTCTCTCTCAGGATGCCACTAAGACTATCATCCACGCACTCATCATCTCCCGCCTGGATTACTGCAACCTCCTCCTCACCGGCCTCCCCCACTCCCATCTCTCCCCCCTCTGCTCTATACGCAATGCGGCCGCGAGACTCATCTTCCTCTCACGCCGCTCCTCCTCTGCCTCCCCTCTCTGCCTTGCCTTACACTGGCTCCCCTTCCCCTACAGAATCCTTTTCAAACTCCTCACCACCACTTACAAGGCTCTCTCCAACTCTACTGCCCCTTATATCTCTAGCCTCCTCTCCATTCACTCTCCTGCCCGCTCCCTGCGCTCGGCCAACGATCGACGCCTCTCCTCAACTCTTATCACCTCTTCCCACTCCAGAATCCAAGACTTTTCCCGCGCTGCCCCCCTTCACTGGAATGAACTCCCTCGTTCCACCCGCCTCTCTCCTACTCTGTGCTCCTTCAAACGTGCGCTGAAAACCCACCTCTTCCTCAAAGCATACCAACCATCCACATAACCCCGCCTCTCGCTCTCAACTCGCTCTCCCCCTTACCTTATCTGGCTCCCCCTGTGCCTGTTCTATTCTCCCTCCCTTAGGATGTAAGCTCACTTGAGCAGTGCCCTCTTCCCTCATGTCTCCCTACCTGTTCTTCTGCTCCGTTTTTTGCATCAGCCTGCCTGGAGTTTCTGAAGTATTGGTATTTTTGTTCATTGTTTTGTACTGTTTCACCCTGTATAGTCGACTGTTTTGTACTGTGAATGGCGCTGCGGAAACCTTGTGGCGCCTAACAAATAAAGGATAATAATAATAATAATAATAATAGAAGGTCACTTAATAGGACATTGGGCCACCATATGGGGCCAGTATGCACAATAACATTAAACCTATCAGTGTCTACAATTGTGCAGAAGGTAAGCAGCACCATTCTTCCTCAAGAAAGTAACTCAACTGACGCCTGGTTGATGATGGTGGAAAACACAGTCTCATGTGTAACTTCAGCATATGCCATAAATGCTCAATTGGGTTCAGATCTGTTACTAAGGGGGCCATGACATATTAATACCATCAGTGTTATGCTCATCATGCTATTAGATGACCACACATGTTCTGTGGATGGAGGCATAGTCATCCTGGAAGACATCAGAAAAGAAAAGCTGCGACATGGGGTGAAGATGTTCACTTGATTTACCATTAAGATAGGATTATCATGGACCTTTCCTTCTCAGGAATTGACTGCACCCAAACATTGTCAGGAATATGCACTCCTTAACATTATGGAATCCTTCTCTTGGAAACAAGCACCCAGGGCTGGAAAGTTGTTTAGTATTACGCCACATATGAACTCATCCATTTGTTAAAGAACAAGTTAAAGAATGATTTCATCTGACCATATCACTTTTCTGGACTGCATTTTAGTGTTTTCTCTTTCTATTTGCACTACTGATGTCGGAAAAACATACAATGTCAGGGGTTTATGCACTGCAGCTCTACTATGATATCCAGCTTTGTGGAGTTGTTGTCAGACTGTGATTAAACTGAATGCTTGCAACGCAAGTTGAAATTTGCAGTCAACTAATCTGAAGTTGCTTGTCTGTTTTGCCTTGCACTGTGAACTAATGAACAGATATTACAATCCTAGAGTTTGTGCTTCCACCCACTGCTGCCCTTTGCTAAAGAAGATTTTTCCTCCGAGTTCCATAATGAAAGCACATTAGGCACCATTGCTCAGGAAACTTTTGCAAGCTGAGCTGTCTTGGTCACTGAAGCTCCTACAAAATGTACCCCAAAAATCAGCTCTCTTTCAGGTCTCTACTTGTAGCTGTGCTAGCCATAATTATAGGCAGCCATGGCACAGAGCGTGCTGTGATGTTATTTGCTTAATTAACATGTGAGTCACAACTTTGTGGAAACCATTGGTGTCAATATATTTGGTGTCCCTCATTTATTACCACAACATCTATTTGTTTAAAGGCTAACCCCACCCAAAACTAAAAATGTAGTTTTGGTTGGAATTAGATGACCTAAAGCAAAATATGAAATTTTACCTACAGGTGCTTAGTGAATTTCTCAATTTGACAGGTTTCCCCAATGAGATTTCTGCTGCTTATACAAGCTTTGTTCAAGACCTCCCAGTGTTAACTGCAGGTTGAGCTTTGGGTGGAATTATCCTTTCAAATTATTTTTTAATTATTATTTTAGCATGTGTTGCCTTTCTTATATAAATGCTTGTACATCAATGATTCTAGAATTAAAAAAAAACAATTTATCCAACCCTCCTGAAGTAAAAAAAAAAAGGGAGCAATTATACACCTTTGAAAAAAAACACGTTGCACTGTAGGGGGAGGCAAATTTAAAATGTTTGGACAGATTTAGAGTTGAGAGAGGGTGTGTCCTAGCAGAACTCTACATTGCAGTGTAAGAAGAAATCTGCCAGTATTTGTGTGCTACATGCAAAAGCAGCCAGTATTTCCCCTGCATGCAAAAAAATAAATAAATGCATTTACATCCCTTGCATTCAACATGGTTTGTGCAGGAGCAAATGTGCACCGTTTTTCTCTCTAACACTATGTTGCATTTCAGCAATAGAATTGCTCTATTTTTGACTAGATCAACCTGTCAATAGATTTTATAGAGCAGTGACTACAAGTCAGTTTTTTGTAACCACATCTCACAGGGATTTTTCATCTTTTCCCTTAACTGTGACACTGTTTCATTACAATGCCTCAATTCCCATGGCGGTGTGTAGATGAACAGTCTGATGCAGTACATTGCACAGTTACACTCACTTCATTAAACCACATATTAAAGGAAAATACTCAATGTCAGCTCTTTCTTTGTAACCCTTTACTGAACATTGCACTGTAGCTTGGTAAACTACACAGTGCAACTTACTGTTCTGTATGTCATGCTCAGTATCTATTCTTCTGAGTATTTACAATAAATTAGCTGATACTGAAGACACAGTAGTGTTGTTGTGTTACAATTTGCTGTACTTATATTTTATATCTTTTATATGACTGGCTTTTATATAGTTATATGTCTGTAATATCCTTGAAAAATGCTCAGAATCAGTCTGTTAACCATGAGATACTCATCAGTCTTCAGGAAGGCGTGCCTTAGAGAAACACTGGTGCAGCATACCTGCAGCTCTTTCCCCAAATATCTATAATGAGAGCAACTCATCTGTTTATATAATTTGTGTTAGAAAAGTCTAATTTAATTGTATCCAGTTTTAGTGGAAATTCAAACTTCATTTACATATTTGCTTTCTCTGAAGCTATTAAATAGGTAGGTAACTTAATATTGTTAAAGCAAAATGATTATGTACTACATTAAATTTTATGTAAAATTAATAACACATTATCTATATATATAAATGTCTAGTGGCGTGTGTTAGTCTGTCTGTGTGTGGAAAAAATAAAACCAAGCTGCAGCGCCACCTGCTGGGCGGAGTTATACACTGACCTACTAAATTCTTAGTGTGTGTGGAAAAAAAAATTCAGAAAGGGCTGAAATTTGGGATAAGATGTTTTTAATTTGTTAATTGTTAAATGTGTTTATAAAGATTTAAAAAATATATATATTTCTTGATGGAGAAGTGACAGTTGGGAGTGGTTGGTGGTTGCCGGGGGTGACAGTGGGGAGTGGTTGGTGGTTGAGGCCTGGGCTATGGCCCAAATGCATGACAACAACCTTTTTAACACCTTAAGTAGCTTGATTTGACTAGAATGCATGAGTATCATGCACGGGTTAACTTGTACAGTATAATGAGCATGTTTAAAATGCAGCCTTGTAAATATTTTGAGGTGATTATACAGCTTAAATGTTTTTTTTGTTTTTCTATATAGCTCAATTAATAAAAAAAAACTATAAAAGATAACAAAGGGAAAACAATAAATACTGTAATATTGCTTATTGTGAAAATATGCTATCTGTTTGTTCATTATGATTTACTTCAACCAATTAGCATAATTAAGCATGTTAACAGTATATATTGTCCCAAGATCAGGGTACAGATCAAGACACTTTTCACACAGCAGCCTTGCAAAGTCACAGCAGATTAATGTTTTGGTACAACTAGCTAGTATTATTAAAAATGAAAAACAAAGTAAAGCAACAAAATAAATCCTAGCCTGTCCGGCTCAAATGATTAAATTAGATATTCTCTCTCGGGAGGTGGGAGGACCTAATGCCCAACTCACTAACAAACAAAAGATGTCCAGTTGCGTTCACTTACGAACAAATACCAGTTTTCTCTCCCTATTGAAAATTCCTACCTTTTTCCCCAGGTAACAAGAGAGAATGACTGAACAAATAGACATCTTTTAAACTAGACTTTGCAGATGCAACAGTTAATTAGTCTGCAGCCTGACTGGTAGGTCAGAAGACCCAAAATGGACCTAATGAATGGACAGACTCCCTCTCTCTCCATTCATTCCAGGTGTTAGGGTTAAATGTACCTTGTTTCCTGTGAATACTTGGATCTGCCATGCATTTTAGATGCACAGGTGTTTCTCCCTCTGTAATAACTGTACCCTGCATTACTGCTTTCAATTAGTGATGAGCTGCAGTGCAGTCGTGCTTTCTCCTAAGAATTTATTGGAACTCATGGCCAGTGATAGCATTTAATAGATTCTGACACTCATGCTCTCGATTCCTGTATCCTGACCTGTTTGTTCCTGTCCTTGGCTACTGTATCTGATCTGTTTGTTCTTGTCCCTATACCGTCTCCTGTATCCTGACCTGTTTGATCTGATCTGTCTGATCCTGTGCCTGCTTAAGTTTCTGTTTCAAAACTGAATTGTATCCTCATTTCTGGACTGCGCCATCCAGTTTTTCTGGTTCTGCTCATTCTGTACACATGAGACCTGATTGATTCTATCAGTTTGTTTCTTTCTGGCATTGCTTCTGTAATCTCCTGTCTTCAGCCCTATATCAACTCAGCATCCCAAGACACAGTTCTTATTCTTTACTCTCCAATAGTGCTTTGCAGTTATTATTGAACTTTGTGAAAATGTGCACCAGTCTTGTTGCAAGAGACATTACTCTCTACCATACATTGCTTAAGACTGTGTTACTTTGCTCCAGAAATATCTTCAGTGTACCAGCATAACTTCAGAGATTGTGTCTATTGTCTGTCTACTTGTGACCTCTTGAATAAAATCCAAACTGTTTGTAACTGCAACATTCCATGTTAATCCTCTGATTTACTAAACACCATGAAGCACTAGATCCAGCTCTTATTTAATACCAAAGTTTTTGGAAAACTATCTTTCAAATATTAACAACTGTCCCTGGAGATTAAAACACATAGGTTAGAGATCTAGGACTTACATACAGTCTTTCAATGACTTTGCCAGCGTGTCTGCCACTATATATGTGTGTGTGTGTGTGTGTGTGTGTGTATATATATATATATATATATATATATATATATATATATATATATATATATATCTTCCACGGCTCTCAAGGGAAAGCTGCCAAATTTTACATAGTTACTTAGTATAAAAGAAAAGTAAGCTATTAGGCCACATAGCGACAATGTGACAAAGCGACAAATATTGAAAACGTTGGTTGTTAACAATTGTTTGACTGCTGGAAGGCAAACTCCGCGACAACACAACATAATGGCACCGCGGCAAAGTAACAAATCTTAGTTTCTAAATAGCATTTTTGGTCTACCAAATAATTTGCTAATATATAAAAACTGCTACAGATTACAAATATATATATTGTGAGTATGCCAAACAAATGCTGAATCACTTTGGTGTTTTATTCAGGCTTGTCAGGAGGGAATGAACAGCTACTGGACCATGGCCATATCTGTGTGGAGTTTGTATGTTCTCCCTGTGTTTGCGTGGGTTTCCTCCGGGTGCTCCGGTTTCCTCCCACACTCTAAAAACATACTGGTAGGTTAATTGGCTGCAATTAAAAATTGACCTTAGTCTCTCTCTGTCTGTCTCCCTCCCTGTCTGTGTGTGTGTCTGTGTGTGAGTCTTTATTAGGCAATTTAGACTGGGGCAGGGACTGATGTGAATGAGTTCTCTGTACAGCGCTGCGGAATTAGTGGCGCTACATAAATAAATGATGACGATGATGACTGTAGAAGTTTCAGCAATCACATCAAAAATATTTACAAAGTCATTCGACCCTAGCGCTAACTAGAGAGCCAGTCCTCACACTGGACAGTAGCCACTCACTGGCATCGGTCGCACCACCCACAGGAAAAGTCCAGCTATATAAGCTTCCTCCTAAGCACTACACTAGCTGTTCCCTTAATTGGTTACACCCAGGTGCTCCACCTGTCTTCCTGTGCTGTGTGTGTGAAAGAGTGGGTAGACTTAACTGTGTCAGTAGCCTGAGCCTGTAGATCCTCAGGGAAACTATTAGCCTCTTCTTTAATAGTATGTGGCAACCTGCCGCTATTGCCACAATAGATGATATAGATATATATATATATATATATATATATATATATATATATATATATATATATATATATATATATATATATATATATACTAATTTTATGGTTACTACTTGCAGGAGTGAACATAGATGATTAAGTTCATGATAATCATAATTTTAGTGCTATTCAGATCATTTCATCGTGTAAACTGACTTCCTCACTCTATACAGATGTATATACTTTTTATTATCAGTTCTATAATGTATGCAATATAATTTCCTCTTAGCTGATTAAACGTTGGTCCCAGCAGTGTCAATTTAGGGAAATAGCAATTTTCTATTCTTTTTAGATGTTGGCCTAAACATTACAGCCAGGCAAGGCAAGGATTTTTGAAATACAAAACAGCTTCTATCAAGTCAATTCAATAGGGTTCTGCACAGGATACACACTTGCATTAACGAGAGTTTTGCAGCTTGCTACACCAACAATTACTACAACTCACCCCATGACATCCTAAGACAGCTAGTTGCATGTGGACAAGCTATAATTATAGGGAAAGATGTTCTACAAGGTTACATCATACTTGCCAACTCTCCCGGAAAGTCCGGGAGACTCCCGAAATTCGGGTCAATCTCCCGAGCTGGCATTTCTCCCGGATATCACTGAGAATCGCGTCATTTGACGCGATTCTCGGTGAATCACGCCATTTTGGAGGGCGGGAGGGGACGAGGCGAGGCCAATCGCGTCATTTTGGCCCCGCCCCAAAATGACGCGACTGGCCTTGCCCCACCCCCTCCCACCCTCCAGTCACACCCCCTCTTCCGGGAGTTAGCAAGTATGGGTTACATGCATTTTATAAAACAAATAACACCCTTGTGTGTGTGTGTGTATATATATATATATATATCTATATATATATATATATATATATATATATATATATATATATATATATATATATATAGAATTGTTTATGCTTAATTTGTTGTTAAAAAGTAAATTGTTGTCCACAACAAACTTGGCTCTGCGTTACCCTGTGAACTTACAGGTATGAGAGAACATATAATACAGAGGAAATATATTTGTTTATGCACATTTGAAAACAGATTTTGAAAAAATAATACTTTTATTATTATTACCCTGTTATTATGATTAGTGTATTACCAGGGGCGAACGCAGGATTTAGAAGGGGAGGTTTCCACCCCCCCCCAAAAAAAAAAAAATAGAGCGAGAGAGAGCTGCTGCGCTCCATTTCGGCGAGTCTGAATTCTACAGCAGCCGCGGCGCTGTCAAGAAGCATCCGCGGCACTGCTGTATTATACTACAATACAACACTTCCGCGGACGCTTCTTTGACAGCGCCGCGGCTTCTGTACAGTATCGTTGGTTCTCGGAGGGGAGGGGTTTCTGGAGAACCAGAAACCCCCCCTGCGTGCGCCACTGATTACCATCCATTTTATATAATTATTATTGATACTACTAATATTGTTGTTATGTATGGAAGAGGCTTCAATGTTTGGGCCAATCAGTAAGCTATAGGCAGGGACTAAATGTCCTATTTTGGAATGTTGGCAGTTATGGGTTATAGAATTATAGATGTCATTTGCACTTGCAAATCACTTTTTTTTGTTTTTCACTGTTTTGCAAATCTGAGCTGCATTAGGGCAAATCTACAAAGAACACCTACTTGTGGTTCATCAATCTCTAAAACTATTATGGGGAATATTTTCACGGCATATTGTGTATAGGTTACTTTTTAATACTACCAATATATTTAAATAGTCAAAATGTTTATATCTGATGATAATAGTGCAGTAGACAGCCATTTAAAATCCAGGGTGCGAAATGTGGTTAAATCACATTTATAACAGTAGTGATTAATACAGTAGTGATTATAACTAACAACATTTGCATGGTTCACAACTGTCTCTGCTTTCAAAGATAGTCCCAGGTTTTAAACATTTCTCCCTAGACATTTATTGTTTATTTATATAACTCCACCAATTACACAATAATGTTCAAAGAATATTTGTCATTCACATCAGTCCCTGCCCCATTGGAACTTACAGTATAAATTCACTAACACACACAATGTGGGAGGAAACCCACGCAAACATGGAGTGACCATACATGGCCTGATTCAAGGCATGCAAAGCAAACGTAAATTGCTTTTTTATAAAATGCTTGTAATTCGGGCATATGCCATAGTTGCCAACGACGCAGTTTGTGTGACTATGAGATCCCACCTCCTGGAGGGTTAATCTAAGAAGTTGGCAAGTATGGCATGCACACATCTGTATTCAACTAGGTGCAGATCTGAAGCAATATCTTTTGGTGTATACAGGTCTAGGTATGGTCTGCTCTGACAGACACAATACACTGCAGGATATGTCCAATACATATTTGGAATATAAAGTCCCAGCAAAAGAATTTAATTGTCACCTGTTAATAATAGTCATTAATGAAAAAAAACCATTAACAATTTTTTTTCTTCATTTTGTTAAAAATTAAATATATTTAGCATGATGTTATCAGGGGCGCACGGAGGTAGGCTTTCTGGGTCTCCAGAAACCCCTCCCCTTCGCTAACGAAGTGCCCCACGTAGCGGCACTGCACTATACAGCAGCAGCGGCGCTGTCAAAGAAGTGTCCGTGGTGGTGCTGTATTGTATACAGCACCGCCGTGGACGCTTCTATGACAGCCCCGCGGCTGCTGTATAGTACAGTGCTGCCGAAACGGAGCTTCTGCGCATGCACAACAGCTCTCTCGCGTGTTTTTTTGGGGGGTGGGGGGGCAACCCCCCCCCCCCTAACAATCCTGCGGTCGCCCCTGGTTATTGTCTACTGTACATAAAGTACATGTTGCTCCTCATTCTAAATACATATTCTGGCATGCATACACATCTGTCATTACTATCACTAAGCACTTACACCTGCCCTGTTGCAGGTGCAAATGATCTGACAGTGCGCTTGAGCTTGGCAAGCGCCTGTACGGTTGACTACTTGCATACACCCATTCCCTTCCCCATCGTAAGTGCCCTTTTGTAGTCCCCCTTCATAAGTGTCCTAGAAGATGAATTGGATGTTCTTGTGTGTACTGGCATATAGTCAGTTTCTGGGCATGTGCTGAGTAATTTTATGCACTATAAGTCACGTATTGACATTCGTTAATGAATCAGGCCCACAAACACAGATAAGGTCCTGGTCAGGAATCGAACTCTTTGGCAATCATGGTGAGGCAGAAATTATAACCACTGTGCTGCCCAATTTTTGTCCTAAAAAAGAATTTTTTTTTCCATATTCTCTAAATGCACAATACATTTCCTTTTTTCATTCAATTCTCACCGGTTATGTTTTTTTGGTGTACTTAATTAGTAAAATAATTTTTTAAGTGTCCTCTTTAAAATACAAAACTATGCTATATTAGAAGAATTTATTATATGGCCTTTTGGGGACTATAGTGCTCCAAGTTTCAGATATGATGTGCTTAGATAACCATTCACCAGCAATGTGCCCCTTTTAACTATTTTAAAATGTTGGCAGCTATGCATTTGGTGTCATGTTATAATGTTCTATTGGTGAGATCTACTGTACATTTAAATTACTTAATGTACTGTACATTGCCTTTATAGGTCTATGGCACCTGTGTTACTATGTAACTAAAAAAGGAGGCATAATTGTTTTCTATGGAGCGTATCATTTAGAAAAGCCATGCTCTTAAAGAGGAATCAACTGTACCAATTTATAGCTGACTATGTGATCATGAACTGTATAATATGTACATGTGTTTTTCAATGGGAATAGATCTGGAGCTATGTATCTGTATTCCACCACTGTGTTCTAGTACAAGCAATTACAAGCAAAACATATTTGGAAATTAAAGGGTCATGATGTAAGATTAGGGCTGTACAGTAGTGATGTCATGGCAGGTTTACATAGGTTCAGGATTCAGGACAGTCCAGTATAATGCAGGTCATAGGTCGGGTCAAACGATGCCCTCCAAAGGTGAGGGTTAACTCTCCAACAGCTGCATACGTGTCTTCCCGCCGAAAAGCTAGTTTAAACTGGTCTATTTGCATTACACACACAATATCATTCTGATCATTATTCCTCTATCATCCATAACTTGCATACGCAAGATGCGACCATTAAGCTGGTAGTAGCGGATGTCTGATGATAAAAAAAAGGATTAAAATCGCACTAAACATATGTTTCCTATATCCTGAATCTTAGATATCAACAAAGTGGTTTTAACATTATTATATTAAACTATTAATCAATTACATTCAATTATAAAAGACTGTGTGTTGGAACCTTTTATTGAGGTGAACTATTTACATGTGAATGTGTCAGTGTAAGTGTATGCAGAAGTGTTCGCACGTGTTATTGCTAAATACGCCATTCCACACCGTTACGTGCTATTCGCATATTTTCACATAAAGTAAAATTAAATTGATGGTTATTAATTGAAACGACTCCATCAAATTATTTGACTTCCACAGTTCCACCTTTTGATAGTGCAGATACTATCACCTAATTATGTTTTCTAAAACAGGATTATTATTATTATTACCATTTATATAGCACCACTAATTCCGCAGCGCTGTACAGAGAACTCACTCACATCAGTCCCTGCCCCATTGGGGCTTACAGTCTGGATTCTCTAACACAGACACACACACACAAACACAGACAGACGCAGACAGATAGACACACACACACAGACTAGGGTCAATTTTGTTATCAGCCAATTAACCTACCAGGATTATAATGCAATTCTTCGTTAACCATGATACCTGTACTTCTCATCACCATTACAGTTTCATCAACACAGTAGGAACACATCTGACATAAAAGCCAATGACTAAGATGAATATAAGAATAAAGAGCTTACCTATACTAGCAACCGTTTTCTGTACCCACTCCCCTAGACCTGAGAACCATTTTTCAGGATTCAAGCACGAAAACCATCCTGCTACCCATTCTCCTATCTCGTACAGTGAAAAGTTATGGTTCTTCCGAAATTCCCATTTTAATTGTAAGATTTTGTCCATATTCTGGTCGATAATTTATTTGGAGTCGTCTGTATTATTGGTAATGTATGTGCAACATTTGACAACAAATTGGGTGGCTAATGTCACACAATATTCACCAGTAATAGATGTGAGATAATTTAACACTAGTCTATGTTGCACTTCTTTTTAGAAGCCTGTAGCTCCTTACACCTGAAAGTGTCATCATAAATCTCTGTGATATTGTCTATCAGTTTAGCCAGGTCTTGAATATACTTAAAATTTAAGGTCCCCCGAGCGATCCTGGTGGGGTCTAATGCAATCATTATTTGAAAACCTGTAGTTTTACTAATTAACTTGGTAGCTACAGGTTCTTTACCGGAAATCATATATCTTTTGCCACGATGTTCATACTGTGTGTTTATGTATGTAGATGATGTAGTACTCTGGATATCAATCATATCATCATGTGGGATGGTCATAACCTCGGGAATCAATTTACCTAGAAATCATAAACCCTTGGAACTTGGAGTTAACCAGTCATAAGCCTTTCCTCGCACACATAATACACATTATCTGGGAGGACATAAGGTACAGTACGATTATTGATAATATTACATAAAGTTTTGACAAAACTCCCCATACTATTGTCTCCATCTGTTCAAGACAAGTTTCGGCATGGATAACATTTTGACAATAATCTAGAGGAGCTTTCCCAATGAATACTCTCCTATGTTTGTTCATATGCCTCGTCTATGATGTCCATCACTATTCCTGGTTATTGGTGATCTTGAGAGTCTCCCATCAATAGCGGTGTATTGTCTCATCAGGTAGATCAACTTCCCAATTCTCTAGTCTCTTTACATGTGCGATATTTAGACATAACAACGACCGATCTAAGGAGTGTTGGTGAAGCTTTAGACTAGGGGACCTAGTGATATTATATCTCCTGTCTATGGACATCCCTCTCCGTAATTTGAGGGCATCAGAGGTGTTTAGTGGGAATGGTACTATTCCTACATTATGTTGTCCCTGAGGAACATGAGCGCACACCCAGCACTCAGTTTGGTTTAAGACCTTACCCACTAGGGAATGATGATCATCTAGAGAATGTCCGCCCAATTCCAAATTACTGTTGGACTGGCATTTCTGGATGCACTTCTCTTCTACTAGGGAGTCACAATACTTACAGATACAGAATTCCTCAGACAATAGCCCCTCACACTGTCTCTGAGTTCCAGAGCTATCAGATCTTTTCATTACCCCTGAACTGAGTTTGGCAACAGATTGTATTGATTGTTCTAAGAACTTTTCCTCCAACTCCACTTCATCAGTATCACTACCGGACCCTTTCTCTGTCAGCTGTCCTGAGAAAAATCCTGGAACAAGAAGAGTATAAAAACCGCCACTCCATTGCTGGGATAATTAGTCTGTACAACGTCCTTGGCTCAGGTGTCAGTAGCTGCAGTCTTTAGGTTTCCCGGAACAGGTTCACAAGTGACAGATCTGTGTTGTCAGCCTCGGCTTTGTTTTGTACTTTCTCCGGGTTGTTGACTTTCCTGCATTGAGTAGAATGGACCCAAGTGTCTCTTTCTGCTACATTCAGAGATGGGGTACTGGTCATCAACACTTGGCACGGGCCTTCTCAACGGTCTGTTAAACAACCTGAGCATAAGAAATTGCGGATCATAACATATTCCCCAGGTTCAACATCATGACAGTTGGTTTCTGGCATACCAGGTGACAGCATTTTGAGTTTATGTTGCTGTTGTTTTAGCTGTTTGCTAATTTTTTTGTGATATTGCACAGTCACTTCATTATTGCACGTTAAATTGTCCTGTGGACCTATGATCAAATGAGGTTGTCTGCCAAAAAGTATCTCAAAGAGGGACAGATTTAGAGGAGGTTTGGGAGTGGTTCTGATGCTATGGACGACTAGCGGAAAAGCTTCTGGGCACGCAAATCCCGTTTCAGCCATTATCTTATTCAGTTTGTTCTTAATGGTACCATTTACCCTTTCCACCTTACCACTGGCTTATGGTCGGTAAGGAGTATGAAGTCTGCTATCAATTCCCATAAGTTTACACATGTTCTGAAAAATATCACCAATAAAATGAGTACCCCTATCACTTTCTATAATTCTAGGAATACCATATATGCATACAAATTCCTGAACAATTTTCTTAGCAGTAAAAACAGCAGTATTAGTGGCAGCTGGAAATGCCTCTACCCAATTAGAAAACACATTAATACAAACTAATACATATTTGAGATTCCTGCAAGGTGGTAATTGGATGAAGTCAATTTGTATAACCTGAAAAGGTCTGTCTGTAGGAGGGATATGGGATGGCTCAGTTGGTATTGTCTTTACAACATTTTTCCTCAAACAAGTAAGACAAGACTTTGCCTTCTTACCGGCTGGAGAAAAAAAGCCTGATGCACACCAGTATGCTCTACCCAGCTTACACATGCCTTCTTTACCCAGATGAGTCAGACCATGTGCTGCCTCAGCTAAGCCTGGGTAATATGCTCTGGGAGCCACGAGCTACCTTGTCTATCTCCTGTAGGGAACACAAATCTTTCATTTCAATTTATTTCTGTGTGTTTGTCGTCTGAAAAACCATCATTTTGTCAGTTGATACATTTACAGATAACCCTGTCAAGGGTCCTTTTATGTGATGTGAATGTGCTACTGGTGTGCCTGCTCCTGTCATAAATCATGCACTACCCCAAAGGCGTACCTAGAGTCTGTGTATATATTAGCTGATTTATCCTCTGCCAACTCACACGCTCTCTCTAGTGCCATGAGTTCGGCCACCTGGGCTGAGTGAGGTGGGTCAAGGGATTCAGCTTCTATAACATCCTCATCATCTACAATAGCATAACCAGTACATAGTTCCCCTGTGTCTGTCTGTCTATGACAACTCCCATCCATGTAAAATGTTAAATCTATATTTTTTAAGGGTGTGTCACATTTGTCAGGTCTTGCAGTAAAAGTATGGTTCAAATATTACATACAATCATGTGTATCAGTATACCAGCAAAATTCACCTCCGACCAGAGTCTCATTTCCTTCCACCCTTTGTGCATCTCGAGGCACATATGGTAGGTATGTAGCTGGATTTAAAGTATTGCACCATTTGACAGTGATGTTTGCAGGTGCCATCAGAGCTAGTTCCCACTTTGTGAACCTTGCTAAAGAGACATGTCTGGTTTGTGCTGAATTTAGCAGAATAGATACTGCATGTGCTGTATAGACGATTAAATCATGTCCTAATACTACGTCTTCGCTCTTACTTACCAGAAGAGCAGTTGCTGTTACACTTCTTAAATACGTTTGGAGTGATTTTGCCACAGTGTCCAATTGTGCACTGTAGTGTGCTTCCGGTCTGCTAGAGTCACCATGTTTCTGTGTCAAGACCCCTGCCTCACAACCATCAGCTTCCATACAATACAACTCAAATGGCTTTTCATAATCAGGTATTCCCAAAGCAGGTGCCTTAGTCAGACACTCTTTAAGGTTAAAGAATGCCTGCTCTGACTCCTCTGTGTGTGTAACACGCTCAGGCTTTGAGGATGAGACTAATTCCTGCAATGGCATAGCCAGAATAGAATAACCTGAAATCTATGATCTACAATCAGTGTCAGACTGGGGTCATGAAGGCTCCACCGGGGGACTGCAATGCTAGGGCCCACCAGAGGAGGTGTGGGCAGCCTTCATAGACTGTGGTCGGTCCCCAGGAAGTTAAAGCCCTTACAAGTCAAGGAGCATTGTATGCTTTCCGCTAAGGGCTCAATGGCTAATTTTGCTAGGTTTGCCTTCATGATGTTACCAGTGAAACCAATTTTCAGCAAGACTTGGTGCATGTAGTTTCAGTGGAGTCTATTGAATGCCTTCTCCGTGTCCAGATAAAGCACCAACAGCTCATTCTGGCATCTTGAGACGTATTTAACAATATTAAGGACCCTCCTTACCCAACATGTAAAGAGCATAAAAATAGAAGACTATTGTCAGGATCTAATCTTCACTCAAAAGAAAAAGGACACTACCAATATCATCATCATCATCACCATTTATTTATATATACACTACTAATACAATAAGATTTATTAGAGTGTTCTGCAACGAATGGAAGGATATCCAATCAATAATTCAAAAGCATTGGCTCATTCTACGGTTTGATGAAGACCTGTAAAAGCTCTTGGAGACGATCTACCAACTTAAAAGACAGATTGGTGAGGAATCATTTTGCTGATAAGAAAAATATAGATAAGATCTGTGGGTCTTTCAGATGTGGTAGTTGCAAAATTTGCACCCACATGATAAAAAACAGAAATTTTTGGACAGATTTGATGATACTCATCACATAAATAGTCATATCAACTCTAGAACCAAACTGGTTATCTATGTTCTAGTATGTCCTTGTAATATGTTCTATGTGGGCAAAACTAGTAGAATGCTAAGACAAACAATTCTGAAATACATTGGCTACATCAGAAATGCGCAACGTGATGAAGATTGTCTCAGACAACTAACATCAGTGGCCAAGCACTTTCTTCTGTATCACAAGAGCACTACTGATACTCTGAAATGTTATAGAATAGAAAAAGTTACCTTGGGAATCAGAGGAGGTGATATAGAAAAACAACTATTGCAATGAAAAAGTAGATGGATTTTCCTCCTAAATTCTCTATCCCCCACTGGCCTAAATTAGAGTAACAGCTATGTAAGTTTTCTATAAGCATCAATAAGAATGATCCCTTTATCATTATATTTCATTTCTCTGAAAAAAGACTATAATAAAGTAAGTATATAACACATATTCTCTCTAACTTTCTGGATTGACTGTGAAGAAACATATTTAATAATACTCTTTTCCTAAATAAGCAACAGGAGATGCAAATACCTTGAAACAAATCAATTATTTTGTATAAAAGATGATGGAACTACTTACCATGTATGAATACTTACCATATATTTCAACAAGAACACATTTGAAATTTTAAATACTATTGAAATTGGGAGCTCCTCAAATTGGTTTTGTAATGTATGAATATCTATTTAAGTAATAGCAAATATATATATATATATATATATATATATATATATATATATATATATATATATATATGAGGATATATATGGTAAAGGGCGGCGCCTTCAGGTGTATACAGTGTATATAAACATATAAGCACAGATGTACACAAAATAGTCCAGAGGAGTTAAACAGAATGGTGTCTGAATAGATGCACCGCAGGTAACTCATAAACACTGTAAAACAGGATAAAGGTGATCTATGATTGATCGTGCAGATTAATAGAAGTGGTGTGCGTACCAGATATATAAAATCAAACCGCTTATCTGTATAGTAGCTCCTTAGGAATCCCGGAGTATAATCTGCAACCAATTCTCCTTAACGATGGATAAAATGTATGTTCTAAAACAACCGCGACACCAAACTTATCCGCTGTAGCTTCAAGGACTTTTGGTCTAGATGGATGGTTTTGGAAAGTATGTGGGCCCCTAATGTGTTCAGGTAATCTTTCCGGAACCATTTGTGGACATACTGGTTCAAAAGAGAAGTCTTCCCGGTTCTAACTTTACTCCCTGGTACTTTAGCAGACAGTATTAGGCCCTTCTTCCCGGACAGCTCGAATCGAATCGAATATATATACCCCATTGGAATTGTGTTATTAAGACTCTTGATTAAATAATTTAATTAATATTCATTTATTTATATTTAATCATTAAATCAAGCATATAAGCGCATTGTTTATCTTATTTTATTTTTATTATACATTCAACTCATGCACTTTTCCATTACATTTTTCATAACTATTAGTCACTTATTTCACCTTATCAATTATATATTAATTAATAAATTACATCTATTAGAATTTGTGATCATTAATACATTTAATTTTTTTTCACAGTTTTCTAACAGACCTATGTCACTCCCTAATATTGTTGTTTTATTACAGTGTCTTATTGGCTTTCTATCACTTTCACTCATTTATATGAGTGTCTTATCACATACTTTGTTGTTTATTTTTATTTAATATTAGTCCAATTTATGATCATAGTAGATCGTAAACAACACATACACATATTTTAAGAATAGAGGTACATCCTACACATCTAAAAATGGAAGTATACAATACTTGCATAATAAATATGAGGTTACTCTGTAATTCAGTTGCAACACAACAATTGTTTAATAATCATAAGTTTGCTTTTGATTCAAAAGATACATTGTTTCTAGGGTATTTTCTCTAACAAATGCTATTACCATTGTGTTCATTTACACATACAGATTTCTGGGGCGCTTTATTGGTAATCAAAAACGTAAATGAAAACAAAGTATTTTGGATTGGCTGTATGATGTATAAAAGCAGTCCATGATAACTAATTGGGTTACCACTTGAAAAAGCGGGCAGCGAAACGTACGTTGGAGGCATATTGACATCATTTATGACGTCTCAGAAACCAGAAGTGTCGGCCATACACAGCCGTTTAGCCTTGATGATCGGCTAAACTGTTATATTCAAGTTGCTTTTTAGTTACGCTATATAAGCGATGCAGCAATGAATCAATTAGGCATAAATATATAACACGTTGAGTAGGTGCTAACCTGTATGGGGATTTAAAACTCATGAAGTGATCTCCTGGGAACAATCCCCTAATTAGCTATCCAGTATAAAACAAATCCCACATTCCATCTTATAGCAGATAGGAGGTAATAAATGTTACTATTGAGGATCTCTTGTCTCAAAATATCTCCCAACTCGGCAACTCCGTTCTGCAAAAGATCTGCGTCTCTCATCCACCCTCATTACATCCTCCCATTCCCGGTTACAGGACTTTTTTCGGGCTGCACCCACTCTATGGAACTCTCTCCCTCGCACAATAAGACTCTCCTCTGTTCTACAAACTTTCAAGCGTTCTCTGAAAACCTACCTATTCAGACAAGCTTATAATATTCCTCAACCACCATCTTAACCTCACTACCTTTAGCCTGTTACACAATTTCACACAAGACAACTACCCCCGGACCAACATTGTTGTGTGACGGGATCATTTAGCTTATGAGTCACTTTTACCTCTGCAGTCTGGCTGGGCCAAGATGCAAAATGTATACTTAACCTCATGTGTCAATCTCCCATTGTCCCATAGATTGTAAGCTTGCGAGCAGGGCCTTCTCACCTCTTTGTCTGTTTTACCCAGTTTGTTTATTAGTTTATTACGTTTGTCCCCAATTGTAAAGCGCTACGGAATATGTTGGCGCTATATAAATAAATGATGATGATGATGATGATGATAGCTTTCTCCTATCGAACAAAAGGAACTCAGTGTGATTGTTTAACAACATTTGATGTGAATGATATTATCATATTTATAAACAGTTTATCCGCACCATTAATAGCAATGAGCTGCAAATATATTAATAGATTGAAAATGGACTTTACCTCATGATATGCATGAATATATATTACCAAACTGTGAAATCACTAACTTTTGGAATCTGACACTGATAATGATGTAGTAACAATCACCAATTGAAATATACATAGAGATCATGGTACACTGACTCCAGTGCTAGTGTTGAAGAGTTTTGAAAATATGAGGAGCCATTTAACGATATTTGAATCCAGTTTGATACTACATAGGAAATTGGAGATAACATATCATATCATTTGTGATATTCTCCTTAAAACAACTAGTGGCACTCAGTGGGAATGTGTCAGATTATCTTGTATGAATGAGACCACAATAAGAGGGATACTTCATTACTATTAATACCTATGAACTACAGATATCCTAAGGTTATACTAATACAATTTATCTCATGATATCTAATAAGCATGAATATATATCATTGGACTATTAAGCAGCGGCGGATTGGCCGTTGGGCTTACCAGGAATTTTCCCGGTAGGCCGGGGGCCTAATGAGGCCGACCATAGGCTGCTTAATGGTTTTTTGTTTTTTTTTCCATCAGCTGGTGCTGGCGCTGTAAGGGTCAGCCTAACATTGGTACGGATTAGGGGGAGAGTGAGGGGGACAGCGGAGGACACCCGGAGCAGGGGTGCCAGCAGGGGAGCATCGTTGTCGCGACAGAACTAATCTTAAACTCCGCCCCCCCTTGCATGGCCTCCTTCTCCTTGTCCTATCCCGTAATAAAGACAGGTCACATGGGACGCGCACCATGTGACAGTTGCCGTCCCATGTGTACACACAGTGCAGGAAGTGCGGTTGGAATAAGGTAAGTGTGAGGGTGTTTTATATCAATGTAATGGGGGTTAATGTAGTGTGTGTGTGCAGGGGGGCTTATGTCAGTATAGTGTGTGTGTGTGTGTGTGTGTGCAGGGGGGCTTATGTCAGTATAGTGTGTGTGTGTGCAGGGGGGCTTATGTCAGTATAGTGTGTGTGTGGACAGGGGGGCTTATGTCACTGTAATGGGGTGAGAGCAATGGGCTTATGTCACTGTAATGGGGTGTATGTGCAGGGGGGCTTATGTCACTGTAATGGGGGTGAGAGCAGGGGGGCTTATGTCACTAATGGGGGTGAGTGCAGGGGGACTTATGTCACTGTAATGGAGTGAGGGCAGGGGGCTTATGTCACTGTAGTGGGGTGAAGGCAGGGTGCTTATGTCACTGTAATGGGGTGATGGCAGGGTGCTTATGTCACTGTAATGGGGGTGAGTGCAGGGGGCTTATGTCAGTGTAATGGGGTGAGTGCAGGGGGGCTTATGTCACTGTAATGGGGGTGAGGGCAGGGGGGCTTATGTCAGTGTAATGGGTGAGCGCAGGGGGGCTTATGTCAGTGTAATGGGGGTGAGGACAGGTGGGCTTATGTCACTGTAATGGGGGTGAGGGCAGGGGGGCTTAGGGCAATGAAATGGGGGGGGGGGTGAGGTAGCTAATGACTAATGAGTGATGGTGGGGCAATTTAGTTTAATAGTGGGGGCCTATTAATTTAAGATGAGGAGGCATGACTTTTCATTTAATGCAGGTTTGGGGCTATTAACTGAATGTGGGGCTGAGTTTGGAGAGGAGGGCTATTTATTAAATGTGGATACGAATAATTTAATGGCAGGGATGGTTTGGGGAAATGGTTATATTTATTAAGCATAAATGCTATTTATTGCTGGCCTGTTTGTAGGTAGGGAAATAGGTTAATTTATTAAATGGGAATACTCTTATTTTAATGGGGCTGGAGGGAGGCCTAATTATTAAATGTGTGTGCTATTGATTTAACGCCGGGGCTGGTTGGAGTTTTCTTAATTTAATGTACCCATTTTTTTTACAGACAGGACTCTCAAAATTCCAAGATCCAGACAAGCAGCAACTGAGCTAAAGACACCAGCACTCACAGGTAGGGAAAGCGACAAGAACAGAACACACATACTCGTGTACATACAGTGGGTGCACAGACACAGTGAGCACACACACATACAGGGACAGACACAGTGGGTACACACACATATTGGGCCCCACCTACCATTTGTGGCCCCGCCCACATGAGGCCACTTTCAGACTTTTTTCGAGGCCACTTTAATTTCCCAATCCGCCCCTGCTGTTAAGTTACAATTTTTTTCTGTAACTGACATCGTAAACATATGCAGTAACAAGACTGCTAATTTAATACAGAGATTTATATTGGCATTATTTCAGATACTATTGATGAATATTATAAGAAAGGAGTTACTGTCCAAATTAAGGCCACCAATAGATGTTCCAGCTTACTTTGGAGGAGATTCAGCCATGCGATAATTTAATAGTTTTTATTGGAATCATAATAAATAACACTGAAGGGCTCTGTTATTTTTATTGTACACCATTTCTTCTCTTTTGTATATATATTCCTATATATTTTTAATATTTTGTCACATTAATCTCTGGAATAAAGGCAAGTTAGCCCAATTATGAGAAAAGATATGTTGGTTCTAAAAAAATATTTTATCTTAATAGCTCTAATTAGTGGACTGGAGTGCCTTTTTTTGTTTTTTTTTTAGTTCCAACTCTGGTCTTTGTAATGGTAATGTTTAATTACATTGGAAGAGCACCACCTCTTTAATATAATATATCACTTGTGGATAAGTAGATAATTTCACTAAAGAGGTCAGTCCTTATTCCTTGTGAATTAGCAACAATTTTTTTTTGGAAACATCTGCAGCTTCAGAGGAAGACCAGCATGGCCAGATGTAAGAAGTTTGGCTATTAGGTATATCTCGAGAAAGGCACATCCGGAGTCTAGGTCCAGGGAGTAGGTTGAGCAAATGAGAGGGGCATAAACCTCACATGAGGAATCAGGTTCCAAAGTCTAGCAAACAGTACCTGAGAGGCACTGGTCAGGCCTCATGCTGCGGGCTTCCGAATGTCCAAGGTAGAGTCTCAGGAGCAGTGGAGACAACCACAGGAGGCATAGTTCCATTGGAGTATCTGAAAAAGAGGGAAAGTAACGTCTCAGAGAGCTGCGCCTTAGGGACTGGCTTGTCCAACTGTGGGCAACTCAGAGGTAATGCGGACACGAAGTTGAGAGGTGTCAGGAGCACAGACAATGTCCTAGCCTTTAAGTAGCTGGGTGCCCTCTTCAGGAGTATAGATGACAGGTGTTAAACTATTCCTCTGACTGATGAGCTTCACTGGGAACCCCTAATGGTAACAGATGTTGTGACTTCGGAGGGCCGTGGTGATGGCATGGAATGATCTCCTCTTAAGAATGGTGGCTGAGGAAAAATCAGGAAACAGTTGGAGGTCAGAGAGAACTTCCGTATTTAACGCTGTCCTTTGTTGCTCTCAAAAGAAGTTCTTTCGGGTGGGGTACGGTAAAACGGCGCTGTCAACCCCCGAAATGGTTTTACATGACAGGAGAATAACGATGGCTGTTATCCTGACAGTAATTAAATCACTACTTACCAATTATCCGATATGAAGTTTGTCCAAAGGTTTAAATCAGCGTCCTTTTTAAATCTGAATGCCCTGAAAAGCTACAGTGCAAAATTATGTCATTACTATGGGCACAGTTAAATGGTGCTTTTAAAGCGGCAATACCCGGACCCCACACCATGTATAATGGAATACAGTGAAGCACTGGGGGTTGAGAAGGGCAGAGGAAGTGCTAGGAGGATCCATAGTCCCCAAATTATTGGAGTCCCCAACATATGATAGAGGTGAAGCCTCTGGGGAGGAGGGGGTCCCCTTTTCCTTGCTTGCTGCCAAGTGTTTGAAGTAATTCAGAGCAAAAATGGGCTTGCTGTTCTTGTATTTTATAGGGCCCTTCGTATCAACGATAGGATAGATTGTAAGTGAGATAACGTATCGCACAGGAGCGGTGTAGTGTAGCATAGGTTGCCAGGGTGGAGCAAGTGGTGTCAGTACTCAGACATGGGTAGGTCGGTAATGTGAGGTCAGTGTCCTGACATGGTCAAATGTGCAGGATCAGCCAGCTGGTCCCATGGGGAGCTTTACCTCATGCTTGGGGGTGCATGCCCAGTTTGGTTGTCATACCACTGGAGGGTAGTCTTCGACCAGAAGAACGGGATGGTGGGTTAAACCCACTGCCAGAACTCGGTGAAATACAGTAGTGCACACAAGTCTGGTATCGGTCAATCCAGCAATGTGGAGAAGCCATATAACTGTACATGCCATCAGTATAAGTATCTGAGAATAGGTCGCGGCTTGTGAAGAACATATAAGCAGGTGGGTAATGGTATAGCAGCTAGAGATTGTGTATAAAGTTTCATCTATTTGTTACTTGGTAGCCCTTTTGTACCAGACTAAGATGCAGCTCTTTCTGATATGTATCCTGATTATCTTGTAATTTTTGCACATGCAATGAAATTGTCTCCAATAGATCTTCTGGTAAGCATGGGTGCATCTGTGACATGCTCTGATGGCAATAGTGGCACGCAATGCTGGTCTAGAGGGAGAGGGAGGGGTAGGGGGAGAGAAACCTGCTTCCTGCCCAAACAGCCCGAGAAAAACAGCTCCCTGCGGTCAATGTCTCTGGTGTGGGAGGTCGATGACAGCAGGGGTTAGGATCAGACCCCTGTCCAGGAGCCCCAACAGTTGAGGATGTCACAGGGAGGAATGCAAGCTCCGGTCAGAGTTCAGAGTGCGCAGGACACTGCTTAGCTCCATATGTTATATGTTACTAATGCAATTGCTATGAAACATCAATTAAACTTTAATTTCCTGGATAATACCGTCGTAGCAACTTCTCACCATGCATACAAAAGAATATTTTATTTTATAACCTTTCCTACAACATACCTAGCAACTCCTAATCTACGGCCAAGCAAATACTAAAGTTTCAATAAGCATCTGTGATGTGCGGGGAGAGGAATTTCACCTGTCCGAGGAGTCTGGCATGCTGGAAACCTTGCAGTTGGCTGCAGGTAGGTGACACAAATAGGGGTGTCTGAAGGGCATCAGGGTCATGTCCTGCAGCTGCCAGATGTCCAGCAGTGTAGTCCGTGGATGTCCTAGTGGTGTCTTCTACCACCAGAACGCTGATGTTGTAGGCTTGCACCAAACTGGAAATCGGGTCCGGTTTATTTGCGGGATTCTGTGCATTCAGCAAGTGAGTCAGCGTAGCCAACAAAACCCCACAGTGTATACTTGAAGTATGTAGGGGAGCAGGACAGGGCAGATGGAGTTGGATTTAGGGAAGAGCTCAGGCAAAGTACGTATGATCTTGGTTGCCGCCAGGCCACACCCCTATTAATCATATTTTAATATTACAGTTTTGTAAAACCATTAATTTTTTGATATGTTATATTTTTAAACTGATGTTTACATTATCATACAGCTTTACCAATTTGGCAATGGGAGTAATTCAGAGTAGAATGCAAGCGTAAATGTAATTTGAAGTTTGAAAAAGTTGAACATAAGTGAATGTGTTAGTACGCCATGTTCAGAGTTAAATATGCGTCCAGATCTGAATGAGTACATACCAACCATACCAACATACCAACAGACACACCCCTAAGACACTTGCAAAATGTACAAAATCCTTTTTGTTTTATATGTTACTGTTTTATATGTTACTAACTCAATTGCTATGGAACATCAATTAAACTTGAATATCCTGGCTAATACCGTTGTAGCAGCTTCCCATCATGCATACAAAAGAATATTTTATTTTATAACATTTCCTACGACATACCCAACAACTCATAATCTATGGCCAAGCAAATACTAAAGTTTCAATAAGCATCTGTGAATCATTTGCAAACCTCGAATTACAAGCAGTTTATCATCATCATCATCCGCTACTTAAACCTGACCAAGACCACCTGCCATATCCGTGAATACATCCCAGTCTGAGTCTGTACCCAATTGCTAGAAAACGATTTACTGTACATTGCCTATGTTAGAACACCCCTTCCCACAGCCTCTTCAGTCGTAAGCACCAAAAAGTCACAGGTCTGAATAGCGGTAGTTGCATATGTTCACTTTCTGAGTATGCACAGGGCAAAACACACAAAGATATGCTATGCAAACAGACATATATCTCTTTTTGAATCAGACCCATTGCTTTAAGTTTCTGACTTCCTTCTCTGTTAGCTTTCTTTACATGGTAGAGTTGTTTATTTGCACACTGATACAGCTCTGCACATTTGTTACAATTGTATCCCCAGAGCAGTCTTTTATTAGCCAAGAGCAGCAAAATAAACAACTCTTTGTAAATGACATAAAGGCCTTTGAGGAAAAACAAAAAAACACAGGACAGAAAAAAGTTAAACAATTGCATTTTATTATATTTGCAGTGGCATATACAAATCAATGATTAAAAAATCATTTTAAGATTAAAACCCTCTTTCAGAAATATATACTTTTTTTAAATAACCATAATTAATTGGATGTACCATTTTAGCTTGTTCTACCTAGTTGTAACTTTAATTAAACAATCCAAAAGGATTTTAGACAATTTCAAGCTAAAATATTGAATCTTGGCAGTTATACCAGTGATATACATTTAATTCTATTTATGGGCACCTTTGTGATCTCTGTACCAATGCTATTTTCATCTGAATGAAATGGAAAAGTAGGTTTTTGCAAAGACTGTGTACACATCAATACAATTATCATGCAGATCACATTATTCACAACCGCTTGTGACTAATGCAGATATTGCAAGAGTGTGTATGCTCCACGATCATGTTTTATTGTACCAAAACACATCACATCTTGCTTCCTAAATATCATGATCAGCAATGAAATGATGTCGGGTAAATGTGGAAGTGTATACACACTCATGACCAGCAGTGTAGGCAGATATCTGTAGAGTGTGTACAGATTCAAGATCTTTTCAGCAGCTTGTTATGAGAGGTGACTATAACAGATCTGAAGGTAAATTGTGTTGCTGTGTACACATGAGTGGGCATGCTCATCTGGACTTTCAATCGTTGGTGAAATCGTATAGATGTGTACCCAGTATTAATTTTTATCGTTTTTCAATAAACATTGTCTAAGAGATGTATGTGGTTCCAAAGCACAAACAATTTATTTAGCAAAAAGCAAAAAGGTTTAACAGTTCGATAAACAAGTACAATACAGCCAATACCAAAAACATACATACGCCCCGCCCCGCTGCACTCCACTGGTACCAGCTACAGTCCTTCAGTCCAGAAGACTGGTCAGAGATGACTATTTTAGCTGTTCCCAGGGATCTGTATATATACACTCAGTGATACAGAGAAAACAATACAGATGATGTGGCTTGCTTCTATAGGTCCAGGTCCAGTGTAATGCAGGTCATAGGCCAGTTCAAACAACCCCCTCCAAGGGTGGGGGTCAACATTCCAAGGGTGGGGGGTTTGCTCTCCAGATGATGATTTCGATTTTCCCGCCCAGAATCCAGTTTAAACTAGTCTATCTACACTACACATACAATATCATTCTAATCATTTATTTCCTACAATCTATAACTACCATACGCAATATGCGTTCTGTTTGGCGATTGCATCGGATGACTGCAAATAAATTGGGGATTAGAATGATACTAAACATGATATGTTTCCTGTAACCTGAACCTTAAATATTACTAAAGTGTACATATAACCTTATAATATATATAGATATAAACCAAATACCATCTGCTCATAAACGACTGTGAAATGGAACCATTATGAATATGAAATATATAAATAAATGAATGTGCGAGTGTATGCGTTTGTGTTTTAACGTGCGATCGCGCCTTTACACATAACACGTGGTGTACAGATTGTAATCCCACGGTAAAACAATATTAATCAATATACTTTCTTGCATCCAATTATACAACTTCGACACCATCTTAAGGCTGCAGTAAGAGAATTCCTGGTTACTGGGACAGAATATTTTATTTACAGATTGCCGTACGTCATTGTTCGTGATCTTTATAAAACCCAATCAAACAATGCAATGTGTTTTGGTACACATGATTGTGGGAGCATACATACTCTTGCAATATCGGACCAAACAGTCGTGTGATCTGCACAATAATTACATAAGTATGTACGCAGCTTAAGTCAGCCTGTTGACTGCAGAGATAGTATCTCTGAAGGTACCATTGTAAGGTATTTGATATATTTGAATTTATGGCTTGATACCATCAGCTTGCAATGTACACCAATATATCAAGCGACAAAATTCTTGTTTGGATGAGATTATGTCATTTGTAGTACACACTGATTCATTAAGGAAAGTAAGGCAAAAGTTTTCTGCTGGAGAAACCCATGTTACAATGCAAGGGGAGAAAATTATTTTTTTATCTTGCACATAAGTTAAATACTGTCTGTTTTTTCATGTAGCACACAAATACTTGATAGCTTATTTGTGCACTGAAATTTATAGTTGAACTAGGACATGTTCTACCCCAACTATAAATCTGCCATCACATTTTAAATTTACCCCCCCCTTCAATGCAACATGGTTTTGCCAAGGTAAAAAGTTACTCATTTTGTTTGCTTTACTTTCCTTAATGAATCAGGCCCACTGTGTTTTCCAGCACCCGCAGGCTCTTTATTAGTGATGCCCTTTTGCTAAGTGTTTTCTTTCTTTAATCAACTGCCTTTGTATTCTCTGATTGCAGACAAGATGCATTTTTCACTTCATCTGTATATAAATGATTAATTACAAGTATGTGAAAGAACCTCTTCTAAGTATAGAGATGCACATGTAACATTATTTTAGCTTTGAAGAATCATAACCATTGCAATAACTATAATTATGGACAGTTTTGTAGGATTTGTGCTGTGGGATTCTATGGTATCTACATTTATTAAATAAATCCCACATTTAACTGAAGTACAAATAAAATATCAAAATATAATGTTAAGATTTAAACAGTAGTAATCTTTTCTTATGAACCTCCAAGCTATGAATACTTGGTCTGCATTCATCATTATATTAGTATTAAATGCATAGATTCTGTGAGTTATTTATTAACAATGCAAAATTCCAGAGAAACACATTCCTATTTAGTCTGGTTGCTGTCGGCTGCACATTTGCTATTTGTTAGTAACAAACCGTTTGTGACAGTACAATTTCATTTATTTATTGCAGCTGTTTTTGACATCACAACAGCGGATTGAGACCTATGAATTTTAAGTGTTTTGTTGCCTTTTTATTTAAGTGCAGAATAGGCATCCTGACAAGCCCAGGGGAGGCGAGCTCTGTCTTTCTTATATTAAGCATATTTGATCACTCAAAATGTGACAAATCTAACTTAGAAATGAAATCCCGTTATGAGCTGTCCATACTCTTTATGTATTTGTGTCACGAGCCGCGGCGGTATGCCGCAGCATCCTGGTGTGATCTAACAGCCGGACGCGTGCATTAGTTTCAACGCACTGTTATTCTTCCTTGGGCTTATCTTTGTGGCTTAGAGTAGGAAGGTGTAGGGACATTCTCCAACACCAGGGGGATCTCTCCTATGATTTAAGTTGGTTCATTTATATATGTATACATGTTCCTGGTTTATGTTATTATCTATGCCAGTTCTAAGCTAGTAATTAATTAGCAGCCTCCTGAAGTTGATTGTCAGCCCTGTCCTCCTCTTTTCTGATTGGCACATTAAAGTATTTAAAGCAGGGAGGGCTTAGCCTTACTGCTGGTTATAGCGCTTACTGACCCAGTTTGCTGACCTGCTCCTGTCTGTTGGATTCAATCCTGTGGATACTCTGCCTGTTGGATTTCCTGTTGTGACCTTCTGCCTGGACTTTGGACTCTGCCTGTTTGCCTTTGCCCCTGACCCTTTGGCCTGTACCGTGGACTCCATACTTTGCCTGTGACCCTGACCTTTGGCATGTTTACGGACTACTCTGCTTGGTTGTGACCCTTGACCTCGGCTACCATCTGACTATCCGCTTCCTTCTTTTCAGCCTCCTGGCCTGCCGCTACGGGCCTGTATAACCAACTCACACTACGCCTGGAGTTAAGTCCTGGGGTCATCTGAGTACCGGTGAGCATATAAAGCTCTAAGGGAAAGGCGGCTGCTATAGGTAAAGACCTCCGTCATCTTGTTCTGTGAGTTGGTGATCAGACTGTCAGCCTAACAATTTGTCTGTGTCATTTAGAAATCTGGTGTACCATAGTCCCAGTAAGTATAGCTCTTGGACCAAATGAAGATGCCAAGTGAACCCAATTATATGGGAGGGAAGGCGGGTGATAATGTTCATTGAGATTCTTTATTGTATGCAGTCAAATATTGCCTGATTTTGACTTACTGCATGTAGCACCTAAATACTGGACAACTTTACTTTTGAGCGAAGACGTGCTGTCTCCCATTTCTAAAACTGTCCACGCATTTGAAATCTTTCTCATACACCTCAATCTCAATTTTGCATCTTGACAAAACTAACTAGATTTACACCTAATCCTAAATGTGGTGAGCATGGAATTGTATGTGCTGAGACTGGGGTTGTGAGTGATGTGCACAAGATTGTAGGACTGTGCGTGTTGGGATTTTTGGCTGTATGTGTTGGGCTTAGGGTTATATGTGGTGAGCATGGAACTATTTGTTTACATTGGGGTTGTTTATGTGGCTATACTGTATATGATGGACATTCTAGGCTGACTGGTGCATGCAAATATATGTCTGGTTTGGAAAAAATAATTACTTGCAGCATAACTTCCAACATTTTATTTCTGGACAGCAGGACAGGGCGTGTAAACACATCACGTTGGGGGGTAGCCATGCCCCCAGAAGGCTGTCTAATGCTGTAAAGCACTAAGCTGCCCATTTAAAACCTCCCTTCCCTTCCAAACACTGCAGCACCTGGTGCTATGCAGACAAGCTTTGAACGGAAGATACCTCCCAATGTTCCCACCTGCGGGACAAACATTTCCCCAGTTAGGGCAGTGGGACAGAGCGCTAAAATCGTAACTGATTTGTCGAAATCGGAACTGTTTTCAGGGCTATTCTGTTGGAAGGGAGGGTTAATGTTTAGCTACAAGGTGGGAAGATATTGTTACAATTAAGCAGAGTTGGCAACTTTATGAAGTGGCTAGTATAAAAGTGGGAGTGGCGCAGTGAATCTCATCATTTGACCCCACCCACTTTGCTAGGAAGTGGGAAGGGTTCTGGAGGACTTCTAGAATTTGGGAGTCTCCCAGAAATTCCAGAAGAGTGAGCAAGTATGCTATTAAGGGTGGGGGCAGTGTATAGTTAGAAGAAGAAGGGTGGCAGTTACTGATACATACCTAACGTCTATCATATGCTTGTTAAGCGATTGCTGAAAATCACTTGCAAATACTCACATAATATCCTGCAATTTTTGAATTGTGTATGCTTGATAGTTGGGTTTGCTATATATAGTATTTATTGTTCTTCTCAAGGATACAGCTGCTATGGGGTCCACAGCTGAGTGTGGGCTTCTTCTCTGTCAAAACCCCATGTGTATATGTGAGTTTTCATCATTGGGTGGTACATGGGGCTCTTTACAAAATGTTACTATGTGGCCCACATATTTCTAATGATGCCCCTGTTTCTGCTGTACCATATACACTAATTAGTATTTGCTCTGTGCTAATTGCATTAATTTATTGCATGATATTGCAGTAGTATGCTTTGCACTAAATATGTTCTTTTAAATTGTTCCACGCTCTCAAAGAGGCATATTTATTAACTGAAAAACAGCAGTAAATATGTCTGTTTTTGCCATATATTAATATTATCATAGATTTGTAAGGCGCCACAGTGCTCCGCAGCACCGTACATTAGGGAAGACAAGGACATACATAAAACAGGAGATACGTAAAACAAGAACAGACAAGGCAGACAAAATGAATGGAGACATGAATACACAGGGTATGGAGGACTCTGCTCATTAGAGAGCTTACATTCTAAAGGGGTAAGGTTTATTTATAGGGTTTATTCCTATTTATTAAAGTGTAGCATCAGCGGTGACTGTCACTGAGTATCACTAGGGGTAGATATCGCTGGGGCTCTCTGGTAAAGGCTTCCCCATGTTTTGCAAGTATCACCGCTGTACTCCTATCACTGCTGCCATCTCAGGGAGGCGATTGCAGCGCTGAGAGGTGCAAGAAGAAATGCTTTATTAGTAGAATAAAGACTTTTGTTTTTATATTAAAATAATTAGCATTATTAATTATTTATTATACTTTGTGTGAACCGGCTCTCACATGCTCCCTGCACTAGCCTAGTGAGCGATAAGAATACTGTTACTACTGTCAGCCAGTAACAATTTTTCCATAAATCGGTATGACTAACCAGCAATAGAAAATCTACTCTTAACTCCCCGGCTTAATAAATGGACACCTAAGTATTAAGTTGCTTGGTAATCTGTGGTCCAAAAAAGGAGGTTATCTTCCCCAACCAATTGTAATGTGTAGTTTTTGTGTTTACTCATGTAAAAGAAATCTATTTAGTCTTACTCTTTGAACACCTGTTTTCATCAGCATTTATGTGGCTATTCTCCACATGTATGTCATTGAGGAAACACACAGATTAATAAAGCCACTGACACCAGAATGATGCCACAGCCTGTAGGTGTGTGATTATTGTTGGGTTCCTGTGTTAGAACTTCAGCGTCTCTCCTTAATGACAAATAGAGTACTGTAAAAGCAGTGGAAGTTGATTAAGACAGGACAGATGGAGAAAGTTTATTTATTTATTCATACATTCATTCCACAGTCTACATGTTAAAATGCATTTTGGTGGAGAACTGCTTTAAAGCTACAGCTCTAGACAATGGGAAATATCCTGTACCAGTGGACATTATTTGTAAAATCATGGCAATCAAGTTACATATAAAACATTTGCCACTACTTTTAACTCCAGTATTAAACTAAAAGTAAAAATAGTGTTGTTGTTTTCTTGTTTTGTTAAAGAATATGAAGTCCATTTGTTTACATGCCACCTGTCACACGCCGGCCCCGCGGACGGGCACCAGTGGTGTTACCTTCCTTCAATAAGCAGTGATTCCGGTATCCTGAACACACCTTTGGATGCATCTACCATCTGTTTTGCACATGTGCAAACCTATTCCCCTCTCTCATAAACTTCTACTTGTTCCCCATTGGTCCTTGCATTTTGGAGCACTATTTGAACCTCCCACTTCCTCCTGTCCGATGCCTGTTGTTCGAGTTCATTCACTGTCTGTAAGGATCTGGCTCCCTTCGGTCTGACTCTCCTGCTGTGCTCTTTTAGTTAGTTAGTTACCATTTACGGACCAGCTATTCTACTTCGCTACTGCCTCTATTTGAACTGCAGCTGTGCCAGTAATTCACCTGCTGTTGCTCTGAGTTACCATCTTTGGATCAGCTAAGTTCTACTCCACTACTGCCTCTATTTGAACTGCCGCTGTACCAGTAATTCACTTGCTGTTGCTCTGAGTTACCATCTTTGGATCAGCTAAGTTCTACTCTGCTACTGCCTCTATTTGAACTGCCGCTGTACCAGTAATTCACCTGCTGTTGCTTTGAGTTACTATCTTCAGATCCGCTAAGTTCTACTCCACTACTGCCTTTATTTGAACTGCCGCTGTATCAGTGACTCACCTGCTGTTGCTCTGAGTTGCCATCTCCAGGTCAGCTAAGTTCTACTCCGCTATCATCTCTATTTGAACTAGAGATGAGCGCACTCGGATTTTGTGAATCCGAGCCCACCCGAACCTTTCCGATCCAAGTCGGATCCGAGACAGATCCGGGTATTGGCGCCAAATGAAAACTTGAAACCGAGGCTCTGAGTCATAATCCCGCTGTCGGATCTCGCGATACTCTGATCCTATAAATTCCCCGCTAGTCGCCGCCATCTTCACTCGGGCATTGATCAGGGTAGAGGGAGGGTGTGTTAGGTGGTCCTCTGTCCTGGTAGATCTCGTGCTGTGCTGTTTAGTTCTGTGCTGTGCTGTTTAGTTCTGTGCTGTGCTGTGCTGTGTACTGCAGTATCAGTCCAGTGGTGCTGTGTGCTGTGCTCTGTCAATTTTGAGTTCAGTGGTGCTGCTGGTTCCTGTGCTGTGTCCTGTTCAGTCCAGTGGTGCTGTGTCCTGTGCTCTGTGCTTCTAAGGGCATAGTTATTTCCCCATTATTCCCAAGTGTTTTAAAAAATAAAAAAAAGTTATTAAAAAAAATACCAAAAAATAAATAATTTAAAAAAACATTAATTACAACAAAATTTGCAAAACCAATCCTGCAGTATAAGCCCATTGGTACTGCAATATTACCAAGTTCACACATTCAACAGTAAAAGTCCAGTGGTGCTGTGTGCTGTGCTCTGTCAATTTTGAGTTCAGTGGTGCTGCTGGGTCCTGTGCTGTGCCCTGTTCAGTCCAGTGGTCCAGTGGTCCTGTGACCGTGCTCTGTGCTTCTAAGGGCATAGTTATTTCCCCATTATTCCCAAGTGTTTAAAAAATAAAAAAAAAGTTCTAAAAAAAAATACAAAAAAATTATTTTAAAAAAAATTAATTACAACAAAATTTGCAAAACCAATCCTGCAGTATATAAGCCCATTGGTACTGCAATATTATATTACCAAGTTCACTGATTCAGCAGTATAAGTCCAGTGGTACTGATATTACAAAGTTCACTGATTCAGCAGTATAAGTCCAGTGGTACTGATATTACAAAGTTCACTGGTTCAGCAGTATAAGTCCAGTGATACTGCTATTACACAGTTCACTGATTCAGCAGTATAAGTCCAGTGGTACTGCTATTACAAAGTTCACTGATTCAGCAGTATAAGTCCAGTGGTACTGCTATTACAAAGTTCACTGATTCAGCAGTATAAGTCCAGTGGTACTGCTATTACTAAGTTCACTGATTTAGCAGCAGTATAAGTCCAGTGGTACTGATATTACAAAGTTCCCTGATTCAGCAGTATAAGTCCAGTGGTACTGCTATTACAAAGTTCACTGATTCAGCAGTGTATAAGTCCAGTGGTACTGCTATTACAAAGTTCACTGATTCAGCAGTATAAGTCCAGTGCTACTCTCCTGTGCCGCATATAATTTTTAAAGGCTTTGCCGAGTGTGTGTGGCTTAGGGGTACGCTCTCTTGTGCTACATATAATGGAAAACAAAAATTTGGAGGACAAACTAGGGAAAGATCAAGACCCACTTCCTCCTAATGCTGAAGCTGCTGCCACTAGTCATGACATAGACGATGAAATGCCATCAACGTCGTCTGGCAAGTCCGATGCCCAATCTCCTAGTACAGGGCATGCAAAATCCAAAAAGGCCAAGTTCTCAAAAAATAGCAAAAACAGAAACTTAAAATCATCTGAGGAGAAACGTAAAGTTGGCAATATGCCATTTACGACACGTAGTGGCAAGGAACGGCTTAGGCCCTGGCCCGTGTTCATGACTAGTGGTCCAGCTTCACCCAAGGATCTAAGCCCTCCTCCTCCCCCCCCCCTACAAAAAATTTAAGAGAGTTATGCTGTCAGCAACAACAACAAAACAGCAAACAACTCTGCCTTCTAAACAGATGACATCACAAATCCCCAAGGCGAGTCCAAGGGTGTTGTTGGTTGTGAACCCTGACCTTCCCATCACTGTACGGGAAGAGGTGACTCCATCCAGCATTTGCAGCATGCCCTCTGCATATGCTGGAAGGATCACCTACAGTCCAGTTACAGATTTGGCTAATGAAGGTGTGAATGTTGTTCACCGGGAGGAGGATATTGATGTAGCTGGCGCTGAGGAAGATGTTGATGATTATGATGCAGACAGATACCAAATTGCCTTTCTCAATTTCTATTTATATTCTAGATTATATAACGGCTGAATAGTTTTCTATTTTACTCCTAGTGGAGAGGGGATCTGATGCAGACAGATACCAAACTGCCTTTGTCCATTTCTTTGTATATTCGAATTTCTAGCTCTACAGTCTATGCAGGCTGCTTTATTTATATTCAACTACAAGTGTAGGGCGGGGGGGGGGGGGGGCATAGATAGCCACCAAAGTAACGTGGTCCATTTAATTTCACTTTCTAGCTCCACAGTCTGTGCAGCCTGCTTTTTGTTATCTTCAAAGTCTTTATATTTACAAGCCTTGCAATCTAAATTAACTAGAGGTAGTGACGTGGTAGAACTCCAAAAGGCAGTTTGGAAGCCCCTGTACAAACTGGCTCTATTTTTTAACTGAGTTGTCCCCCCTCCAGTGTGTACTCGGAAAGAGTTTTTAGTGCAGCGGGGAACCTGGTCAGTGAGCGGCGAAGGAGGTTGCTTCCTCACAACGTTGAAAAAATTATGTTTATAAAAAATAATAATCAATTCCTCAATGAAGTACAGCACTGCCCTCCAGATAGTACAGAGGGACCTGTGGTTGTGGAGTCCAGCGGGGACGAATTGATAATGTGTGAGGAGGAGGAAGTACACACTGTAGGGGGAGAGGAATCAGAGGTTGAGGATGAGGACGACATCTTTCCTCAGTAGAGCCTGTTTAGTTTGTACAGGGAGAGATGAATTGTTTTTTTGGTGTGGGGGCCCAAACAAACCAATCATTTCAGCCACAGTTGTTTGGTAGGCCCTGTCGCTGAAATGATTGGTTTGTTAAAGTGTGCATGTCCTATTTCAACAACATAAGGGTGGGTGGGAGGGCCCAAGGACAATTCCATCTTGCAACTATTTTTTTCGCATTATGTCACCATTCAACAGTCGTTTGCCATGTTCAAAAAGTAAAAGAAAATGCCAACAAATTCAATAAATGAAATCAAAAGTTAAATGCCCTGTCATTATTTAAAACAAGAGGTTTTGACGTGCTAGAATTAGTGTAGTGTTAAGATGTTATAAACACTACACTTGGAACTTGGAGGAGGTATTGTGGCCCCGGTATCAAATTGGGTACCGGGGCCACCCCAATACGCAGTCCAGATACTTGTTTGGTGGAATTCTGACCAGTTGAGGGTGTATTTATTTTATTGTGGCCCCGGTATCAAATTGGGTACCGGGGCCACCCCACTACTCAGTCCAGATACTTGTTTGGTGGAATTCTGACCAGTTGAGGGTTTTATTATTATATTGTGGGGGCCACTCTATACCACACTACCACTCTATACCACTCTATTTAATACTTTAATTATATTTAATACTTTAATTCTATTACTAATTCCCATAAAGAGGAACTGCCGCTTCTATTTATTTAATACTTTAATTTTATTAGTAGTTACCATAAAGAGGAACAAATTAAACACATTTTACCAAAAGTATAATATGACTTACAAACACTACACTTGAAAGATGAAATGAAAAAGTCAGTCTTCATTGCACGACTATGTGCAACAGGGACAGTTTTTTGGTTTACAAAGTCAACCAATAACACTTCGACCCTGTCCGTCTTTAACATACTTGATGGGATCTCAATGATGAATGCTCTGTACCATGGTTGGAGGAGGTATTGTGGCCCCGGTACCAAATTGGGTACCGGGGCCACTCCACTATGCAGTCCAGATAGAGGTGTATCAGATATTAAACAACGTTGACTGTTGCTGCAAAATTTTTAAATAATATTGTGGGGAACACTACACTACGCAGTCCATAAACTTTTTGGGTGGAATTCAGACCCGTGGAGGGTTTTTTAATTATATTGTGGTGACCACTCCTCTACACAGTCCAGGTACATTATTGGTGCGAATCATACAAGTTCAGGGTTTTTAATTTATATTGTGGTGATCCACTCCTCTACGCAGTCCAGGTACATTATTCGGTGCGATTCATACCAGTTGATGGTTTTCTTATTATATATATTGTGGTGACCCACTCCTCTACGCAGTCCAGGTACATTATTGGTGCAAATCATACAAGTTCAGGGTTTTTAATTTATATTGTGGTGACCCACTCCTCTACGCAGTCCAGGTACATTATTCGGTGCGATTCATACCAGTTGATGGTTTTCTTATTATATATATTGTGGTGACCCACTCCTCTACGCAGTCCAGGTACATTATTGGTGCGAATCATACAAGTTCAGGGTTTTTAATTTATATTGTGGTGACCCACTCCTCTACGCAGTCCAGGTACATTATTCGGTGCGATTCATACCAGTTGATGGTTTTCTTATTATATATATTGTGGTGACCCACTCCTCTACGCAGTCCAGGTGCATTATTGGTGCGAATCATACAAGTTCAGGGTTTTTAATTTATATTGTGGTGACCCACTCCTCTACGCAGTCCAGGTACATTATTCGGTGCGATTCATACCAGTTGATGGTTTTCTTATTTTATATATATTGTGGTGACCCACTCCTCTACGCAGTCCAGGTACATTATTGGTGCAAATCATACAAGTTCAGGGTTTTTAATTTATATTGTGGTGATCCACTCCTCTACGCAGTCCAGGTACATTATTCGGTGCGATTCATACCAGTTGATGGTTTTCTTATTATATATATTGTGGTGACCCACTCCTCTACGCAGTCCAGGTACATTATTGGTGCGAATCATACAAGTTCAGGGTTTTTAATTTATATTGTGGTGACCCACTCCTCTACGCAGTCCAGGTACATTATTCGGTGCGATTCATACCAGTTGATGGTTTTCTTATTATATATATTGTGGTGACCCACTCCTCTACGCAGTCCAGAAAGATACCTCGTTGCAACGTTTTGGACTAATAACTATATTGTGAGGTGTTCAGAATACACGGTAAATTAGTGGAAATGCTTGTTATTGAATGTTATTGAGGTTAATAATAGCGTAGGTGTGAAAATAAGCCCAAAAACTTGATTTTTGAACTTTTTATGCTTTTTTCAAAAAAAATCCGAATCCAAAACCTTAAATCCGAACCAAAACCTTTCGGCAGGTGTTTTGCGAAAACAAATCTGAACCCAAAACATTACTGAAATCCGAATCCAAAACACAAAACACGAGACACCAAAAGTCGCCGGTGCACATCTCTAATTTGAACTACTGCTCTGCACTACTAATAGGGCAGCCTCTCTGCTACTGCGTCAGTACTTCTCTGAGTTGCCATCATCTCTCCTCTGTGTCGGGCTCCGCCTACTACGCTGCCAATACTCATCCAGGGGACCGCGACCTGCGGACTAGGGGCAGCAAAGTCCATACCCTCTTGCGGGGGTCACTGGCGAACACCACATACCCGTTAGACTCCGCACCCCTGAATGAGCAATATCATCTGGCAGCTACAAGGGATCCACTAAATATCCATAGGATCTGTGACACCACCATTTATTGACAAATTACCTTCATTTTAGAGAATATCCCTCAATATATTCAAATACAAATCAGGCTGTGATATAAGAGAGCCTTAAACTTAATTTTGATTTAAAAATTAAAAAAATCCCATTTTATGTTTATTTGCCTCTGCGAGGAATAAACAGGAAGAAAGCTGTATTCTCACTTGCAAGTATTAGCCTACAGATGTGAAGAAGGCAATTTAGAATATTTATAACACTGTTTTTTTAATGAGACAATTTTTCCTGGACATATTGTTCTTAGGCAGCAATGCTTTCATGTAGATTAAAAGAGAAATATGATACTCATAAGTCAGCAATATCCATAACCATCTGTTTGGCTGTAGTCAATATTGTGCTGTGGTAGTTAAATGTTGAGCTACATGTACTAAGTGAGTAACACACACACACAGGTTTCCTTAAAATTGTCATCTGTGACTAACACAAAAAACATTTATTCCTTTGAAATTTGGTACATTTTCATAACCTGAAGTACCAACATAAAAAATTTAGTTTTTGGCAGAGGCAGATTTTCATTGAAGAAGGTCATGTCACGACTAGCTATGCAGAATATACCTCTCAGAAGGTGACTACTGTCATATCTGTAGTACTGTGCCATTCCTCTAAACATCATTATTATTATTATTATTATTATTATTATTATTAATAATAATAATAATAATAATAATACATTTATAAAACACCAACATATTACACAGCATTGACTATAATATGTATAGTAATATATATGTAATATAAACAAAGTATGTACAATGGCAAGAAACAAGGTCCTGCCCATATGAGTTTGCAATCTAAGTTGTGTAGGGAATAATTGATACACAAAGTATCAGAATAACTATTGTAGCTGTTGGTAGGGAATGTGTATGGCTACTGTAAGGCAGAAGCATTATCAGTCACCAATATTAAAGTAGCCATTGGTGACTGTCATTTTTGTGCAGTTACTGGTGGTCTGGCATGATTGGACTGAGGAGAGACAGTGGAAGTGAAGGCATAAATGATGAGTTGATCATTGTAGAAGTCTTATGACAGTTAGCTGCTGGCCTCCTTGACCGTCACAATTTACATTAACCAAAGCTCCTTCCTGTTCTGCAGAAGGCTTTCACTTTTGTGCTACATGGGTTGCGGTTATCCTCCAGCTTGGAGAAGCTGTATGCCTTGTATATTTGTTTGGCATCGTGCTCACTGCTGTACATAGAGCCAGAATACTTGTTCTCCAAGTTTGCAGAATTTCTGTTGGCTGCTGTATAAGGGTACCTAGAGGAGGAACCACTCTCACGCTATTGCTGCAACACCCCAGATACTCACCTGATCCCAAGGGATGGCTAAGAGCCAATGCACTCAAATGAACCACTCCTGATCACCTGCTCTGCATGCTGTGAAGGTACAATTCAAATTAGTGTTATCCTGAACCTGAACCACCGTTCGTGCCTTAGGGATTTAAGGCACAAGCCGCAGCCAAGGGAAATAATACCTGAGCTTTTAAGACTTCTAACTGTATGGACAGATGCTACCCTACTGTATTCTGCCCTCATCAGTATAGCACAGATTTGGGGGTTTCCAGAAGCCTACCTTCAAGGTGGGCCTGACTTCTGAATCCAATTGGGGAAATTTACCTGCACGCAAGCGCATATGCAGCTCTTGAACACAATTAATGAATACACCAGATCAGGGGGTCATACAAGGCCTATCTACTTTTTCCTAAATTGTAATAGACCGGGCTCGGTCTCCAAGCTCACTTACCTCTCAACTGTCAACAAGCTAGTCCTGGAATTGCTGCTACAGGCCTTAAGCCTGACAAATACTGTTAAAGGCCTAGAGCCTCCCTCAGGGTACCACAGGCCTTAAGCCTGAATTTAATATATGAGGCCAACAGACTAAATGCTCCTAATCAGCCCTAACTGCACTGGGACCTTGTGAACCTCTACTGCCTAATAGACCTAGTGTGCCGACGGCCTGGTGTCCTTGAGCAAAGAAACTACATTTTTAATATTCCTACTAATGGTGTAAGGGTCTTGTGCCCTACAGGTGGTGCCAGAGCCTTGTGCCCAAGTGTATAAAGTAAAGAAAGAAGACAGAATACAGGTGCCGGCCTGAGAGAGATGGGTGCCTCCTAGGGCAATACCTCGCTCTGGCGATATTCAGGTGTCTGTAGCTGCCTCCGGCATCAGTCTTTCTACCGCTCTGTCCTCAATGCTCTGCCACATCGATATCTTTGACCCCGGTGTCTTCCTGGCAGGGTTGCTCTCAGCCCTTACAAGGGTTCCCTGCACTGCTCTCCGACACTTGATCTTCTCTCTTGATCTTTGTGGGCGTCCCACAACATCCTTCTCTGTTGCTCTCCACAGTCCGATTAAAAATGGTGCCAGCTGTGGCAGCTTAAATAGTTGCCGGCACGCTGAAGTTTTTTTGGCATTGGTGGCAAAAAACTCAGAGGGTCGGAGGTAAGCCCTGATTTGGCTCTTGGTCCTGGGCATCAAGGAACTGGCAGCAAATCCGGATTCGCTGCGGCCATCACCGGGGAGTCAGTGACACGCCTAGGGGGACCCACTGGACTCTACACACCCAGGTGAGTCCCGTTGCGATCAACTCCCCACAGCTGCTGGAACCAAGGAGACCACCAAAGGAGTAAAGATATAACAATAGCAATGACAGTCGAACTCACTGGGTCCAGCAGCTGAACTAAGGTAAAAGTCCAGTAGATCTTTAAAACATCCTTGTCTTTGGTGTGATGACAATCGATGGCACTTCTCTGTAATTTCCCACTGTCATTACAAGTTTAACTGGTTTATATTTGTGAAAAGCTAATTATGTGGGAGGTAGGGCACAGGGCTAAAGTGCAACCGTCACTAACTGCCATCTAATGTAGGCTAATATTTCTCAGTATTATGAATTCATCAAAGCATATTCTCCAACTATCATGTTTTTTGCAGGACAGTGTCAAAATTCAGTGGCGCAAAATTGTCTGGATTCCAGATTTAGTGACCAAGCTCACTAGGGGCTTTGTCTTGGCGGATTGAAGTGTGGACTGGGATGAGTGTATCAACATATCCTATATTGTCCAGATTTTCCCTTTGGAAAAAGGCTTGATGAAAACATCCCTGTGGTTCGTTGCTGGAGGTTCTCCATCTGATTTACCCCTTCTTTTGTTTCACATGGACACAGTCTCTTGTGTGCTACTACCAATGTGTAGTCAAAATATAGCCAAATTACATTAATCACTGTTTCTTTTTACTGTGTTAGTTTTGGCTTTTACAAGGAACTTGTTTAACAATCAAATGCTATGCTATGCTATGGCATGACATGTCCAAGAACTACTTAATTGGAGCCAACACAACACCTATTAGTATGAAATGTTTGCTGCCATCTGCTTCCTCAGTGAAGTTGTTGGCTTTGTAACATTAGTTCAAATTCTGTCCTGTAATTTGACTTTCCACTCAGAGAAGGTGAAGTATGGAGTTGTTTAAACAATTCTCCCTTTTTTCCAGTAGACTTGGAGAAGAGGATGCTCCATATGTTCTCAAATTTATTTGGGTCCCTATTCAAACACATTTCAAATGTGACAGAATAGCCTGTTTTTTGTTTTTTTCAGCTTTGGTGTTATTTGATTTGACTACTGATCTATTATAGGTAAAGAATAACAGGCTGGTCATGAAAATTGTTATCTGCTGTATTACCTCTGCTTTCCCTCTCCTCGTATGTACTCCAGGACCAACTTTATGTGCATCTTAGATCCTTCACAATAACTAGGTTCAGGACACTCGAGGGCGTTGTTGTCTGTCATATTAAAGTGAAATCCATTTTATATGACATTTTTAGGGTCACGTTCAGGGTTTCAATTGGGTTTTGGAAAGACTAAATTAGCCACAAATCCATCACTGCCCTAATTTTCCACCCTAAACCAACTCCAGACTAGTGTTTGAAACCCTAGTCTGTACCTAACCCCCAAAAATTATTTGTATGCTATATTGTACTTTAACAGATGTAATTTGACTGGTTTTGCTCTCCCATTGCATACAGTCAGTACTCCTACTTTTATTACTAGGCTAACCACTATTAACCTGAAAATAACTATTATAATTAACCTAAGCTAACAATTGGGAAAATGACCCACCAAAAAACTATCATGCATTTTTAAATGAACAAATTAAATGCATTTCCTAAACGTTTCATTTGTTTCTTTCCGTATGGACTGATTTTTTTCCCTACCATGTCATGTATTAGTGGACCTGTTTGTTCCGTAAATTCATCACTTTATAATAAAATAAAAGTATAATAAAAAAATGTGCATAATGTAAAGAGATATTGATTTTACACCATCTGGAGATTTATGCCAATAATTGTGCATAGAATGTAAATAAGCCAATCGGCAAGGATAAATAATGTGGATGTGTAGCATTTCAACCACTGAACTGCAACCTTGTGAAAATTTTGTGTTTTTAAAATAAATTAATTCTACTTTGAGAGATGCATTTGTCCCTGAAGCGTCAAGGTGTAGTGCTTTAGTTAAAGACCAACTTCTAGAACTCATTGACTAAACATATCCTGTTGTCAGGGGAAAGTAATCGATCAGCTGCTTCATACCAGCAAGTACACAATATGCCTGATAGCCATCTGTAATAGAAACTCAGCTGATAATGAATGCTGGGGCTTTCTTAAAATGTTTCCCCATAGTGTGATTACTGACAGAAGGTATGAATGTGACACACAGTTCATCTGCGCAGTGGCTTTCAATTTAAACATTATTTTTTCCTGGCATAGATCTAAATGCAGGAACACAAAGCTGCCAATGTCACATTGTGTTCCTGAGCCTTCAAATGTTTTTGCAAAGTGGCTATGATTTAGTTGCTGGAAAATTGCCCTTGTATATTATATCAGATTAACAGTGCAAAGTTTTCCCAAAAAGTCTAATTCAAAACAACGTGTGGTACATTGATTAATTGGGTTCTGCCATTCCCAAATTTGTTTGCTAACCTTTGGTTCTACAAAATGGCTAAGAATAAAATAATGCAGTTATAGCACAATCCTTTATTTATATGATCCATGACACATCCTTACAAATCTAGTGCATACAATTATGTGTATGTATATGAAATAAAAACACACATATAAAGTCACTTAATAGGTCGTTGGGCCTCCACTTGCAGGCAGTATGACCTACACTACAGGCCAAAAGTATGTGAACAAGCAGACATTACATTTATGCGTTTGTTGAACATCTCATTCCAAAACCATGGACTTTAATATGGAGTCAATGCCCTGTTGCCCCACTTACTGCTATAGCAGCCTCCATTCTCCTGGGAAGATTTTGGAATATGGCGGTAGCCACAAGAGTGTAATTGAGGTTGGGCATTCATATTGTGCGATAAGGCCTGACTCGCAGACAGTGTTCCATGCATTTTATAATGAAGATCACACTTCTTCCCAAATTTGTTTCACATAGAAACTGTAGCATCTGCCTCTGGAAAGGCTATGATATGGAATCATGTCAAGGTAGGAGATCTTGGGTGACTGCCATTAACACAGAAAATAAGGAAAAACCTGGAAAAAGCTGGACTTGCCTCATTGTTGTATTCAGGCCTCTTTTATGTATGTCCAGCTAAATGGAACCCCTTCTGTGAACACCAATTTCCAGGCTACTCCTGCTTTTCACCTATTCTTCCCCTTTTCCTTAGAGCTAGATATGCTCACCTGTACTCTGTTGCCCTTAGGACTTCTGAACAGTTATTAGTGTTCACCACTCAGGGTAAGAGTAATGACAAGGCAAGGTAAAACTATCAAGGTTAGGGCAGAGATGAATTGGTGTCTAGGGTGCAGGCTAGGTAACAGCTGAACGGTCATACAGATAAGAACTGCATGGTGGCTAAGTGGTTAGCACTTCTGCCTCACAGCGCTGGGGTCATAAGTTCAATTCCCGACCACAGCTGTATCTGTGTGGAGTTTGTAATTTCTCCCCGTGTTTGCGTGGGTTTCCTCCAACACTCCAAAAACATACTAGTAGGTTAATTGGCTGCTATCAAAATTGACCCTAGTCTCTCTCTCTCTGTCTCAGTCTGTCTGTGTGTGTATGTTAGGGAATTTAGACTGTAAGCTCAAATGGGGCATAGACTGATGTGAATGAGTTCTCTGTACAGCGCTGCGGAATCAGTGGCGCTATATAAATATATGATGATGATGATGATAAAAACTTCACAGTTACGGAATGCTGGTGAAAATCAACCAATGAAGATATTTTACATAAGAATTGCCACATTTTAATACTGTATGTCTTCTCTGTATATGTGACACAAAGTACAAGTTCACACATATAAACCATATTTATTCTAATAGTTATAGACAGAAAATCAAAAATAATATTGTTACTCATAAGTTGGTTCCAAGAACATAGTGTCCCCTTCTCACTGCTTTTATTCTCCCCCATCCTCTACTCTACTCTCATTGCTTTTTTTCCCTTCAGGCTGTCTCACAATGTTCTGTACATAGGATTTGTTTATAAATCTAAATTATATACAGAAAACTGAAGAATGTAAAAAAAAAAAGGACAACTGTGAGCTCAGAATATTAAATAACCAATTTATGCATTAAAATGGATAAACACTATTTTGGATCCCTTTACCAGTGATTTACCATTTAAATGTTACTCTCAAGTTACTTAATGACATTAAGCTTCTAACTTCTAATGAGGTTTTCTTTTTCAATATTGTAAATTAGTTCAGGGCAGTACATGTTCATGTTCATCAACCAGTTATAAAATAAATCCGAGAAGTTAAACATATACACATATAATGGCACTACCTTATATTTCATAATACGTTTATCATGACTATGGGCTAGATTTACTAAGCTGCGGTTTTGAAAAAGTGGGGATGTTGCCTATAGCAACCAATCAGATTCTAGCTGTCATTTTGTAGAAGGTACTAAATAAATGAAAGCTAGAATCTGACTGGTTGCTATAGGCAACATCCCCACTTTTTCAAACCCGCAGCTTAGTAAATCTAGCCCTATGTCTCTTAAAGGCTCCAAAGAATTGCAGAGCTTTATGAGTTCTTTGTCCTAGTAGATATTTTATTACATTTAAAGCTCTTGGTTTCTCTCCATGTCAGTGTAGCTAGTAGGTAGAAAGAAATCACTGGCAGGTCATTGCAGCAATTCCTCCCAGTAGACTTTACTGCTAAGTCTGGACAAGATGCTCTAAAGTTCTCCAGTCGGTTGGCTATAAGCTTTTGTGAAGAGTTTGGTAGAAAGAACAGCAGGAACGTTTAGTGAGCATGCCTTATTGTTCTTTTAAGATATACTGTGTTGAAGTGTATGGTTGTGAATGTGAAACCTGTGCCCCAAAATAAAGAAGTCATAAGAAGACATAATTATATTGAACTTTCTCTCACTAACATTTTAAAAATAGCACTCTTATGATCCTGAACAAATTGGAACCATAATGCCACCATATTATCTTACAGCAAACTTGTAACTTGTAATATTTTTATGTATCCAATGAGTTTAAGCAAGAAAACTATACTGTTTCAATTTTGAAAACACACTTATCCAATAAGCTAATACTGACACAGAGTATCAGCCCCTCTCATTATAGACATATAGCATGTGAAAGTGCACTAGGGACTTGTATCAAATGAACAGTCATGTAAACTTTTAAGGGGGAACGGGGTTCTACTTAGCTTGTGTATATAGATGTCATTCGCATAAGCTAATATTACAATTTTTCAATAACGCTATTTTGTTTTGCAGTTTTTTCGTTAACCAAGGAAACTTTTACAGACAGATGACCTAGTCCTAAGATTAAATTAATCTAGAAAAAGAATGGTTATAAGTGGTAAACGCAAATACTTAGAAGAAGTGTATGCAGAATAATGCAGAATCACCAGCAAAGCCAACTCAAGATTTACCTGAAACAAATGCAAATAGTTCCAGTTTAGGCAACACACCTTCAGACAGCCTGTATTTCAGATGGGCTCTTATGAGTTGGATTATTTCACACAACTGAGCCAAGATTTATCTCAAGCGTACTGTTCTCTGCGATGTCTAGAGCGCATGCGCGCATGTGTAGATGATTCAGCTGTCTTTATTTTTGTAAGAATGTATTTTGAAGTCATAAAAAAACGAATTCCATAGTAATTATGTGTGGTACTTAGCCGTCTGTCAAGTAGAATATCTAGAGAACAGACCTACATCTTGGAATTATTGAATATATTGCCTTTGGCAATATGTTAAGTAATAAAATAATATTCAGCTCCTTTATGACATCTATTTTTAACTAGGTGTCAGAAACAAATCCCACAGTTATTAGATTCATTGGGAGCGAACGACAGACACATTTATTTCAGATATTTTATAAATCTTGAAAAAAGCTTTTAGAAACTCTTATAAGCAGGTGTACTCGTGCTGGAATGAGTAAGTCATTGAGCTCATTCTTAATTTAAATGTGTAAACGAGTACTGCTAATTCAAGCAAGACCATAAAATATTCCAATGCTGTTGAGCATTTTGAGTTTTTATATTAATGCCATAATAATGACATGCTTGCAGGCTCTGGTTTCTTTAAAACAATTATTATACATAAAAACTAGAGCATTTAAATGTTCACTAGTTGAACAGCCCAGAAATAACACATTTAAAATGTTTTGCTATCGTTTAATAACTGAAAAAAACCAAGTCTTGCATGCACACATTGGGCCTGATTCATCTAGGGACACATGCTGAGCGCAATGTGTGTTTTTTTTTAAAACGCACGTAAATCGGATATATGTATGCCAAAATTCAACAAGGAGTGGATGTGATGATATGTGTGGTGATGAATATGGGTATAGCTACGCTCTGCTCTACTAGACAGGACATTGCAGGATACGTCCAATATGTATGTGGAATATAAAGTCACAAAAGAGCGCACATCACAGTAAGAAAAAACGTTTCAATTATTGTTAATGTTAATAAGACATTAATGACAAAATATTAAAATATACATTTTTTTCATAGCCTAGATTTACTTAGATGTTCTTAATGTCAACTTTACATAAAATAAATGTTTACAGTTGCTCCTGATTGCAAACACATGTTATAGCATGCACACACAGCACATCTCTAGTAATTGGCAGTTAGACTAACTGGTGCAAGAGATAAGGTTGAGAAATGGAAACTGCTGCGTACGTTTGAGACTGGCATGCCCTTGCTGTACATTTACTATGGGCAAATGTCCCTTCCCCGCCCCGTTCCTCTCAGAAATTGAAAGCTGTAGTAAGTGTCCTTTGCATTCGAACATGAGTTGAACGTTGCTGTGTTCTGTGGCGTATGAGCAGCAATTTATCAATAAAGATCTTTAAGTTGGAGTTTTCATTAGGTTAACCTGGGTCTGTAAGCAGGATGTCTTCAGAGTAGAGGCAGAGTAACATTCTATAATCTATCCTCTACACAAAGATCACTGCCAATTGATTGTATCCTAGCAATGCTTCTTCAAACACTGGTTATAGCACCAGGGTCCATTATACACTATATGGACAAAAGTATTTGGCCACACCTGTTAATTATTGATTTGAGGTGTTTCAATCAGACCCGTTGTCAGAGGTGTATAAAATCAAGCACCTAGCTATGCAGTCTCCATTTGCAAACATTTGTGATACATTTGTGATTGTTCTAAAGAGCTCGGGGACTTCAAGTGTGGTACTGTGATAGGATGCCAGCATTGCAATAAGTCAGAGATTTCATCCCTGCAGGAAATTCCACGGTCAACTGCAAGTGATATTATTATAAAGTGGAAGTGTTTAGGAGCAACAGCAACTCAGCCACAGAGCGGAAGACCACGTAAAATCACAGAGCAGGGTCAACAACTGTGCCTTAGCACCATGTGCTAAGGCACATGGTACGTAAAAGTCGCCAACGCCCTGCTTATTCAATAGCTGAAGAGTTGCGAACCTCCACTGACATTAATGTAAGCACAAAATCTGTGCAGCGGGAGCTTTATGAAATGAGTTTCCATGGCCGAGCAGCTGCATGCAAGCCTGACATCACTGAGACCAATGCCAAGTGTTGGATGGAGTGGTGTAAAGCACACCGACACTGGACTGTAGAGCAGTGCAAACATGTTCTGTGAAGTGACAAATCACGTTTCTCTGTTTGGCAGTCAGATGGGCGAGTCTGGGTTTGGTGGATACTGGGAGAATGTTACCGGCCCGACTGCATTATGCCAACTGTGAAGTTTGTTGGAAGAGGGATAATGGTATGGGGCTGCTTTTCATGGTTGGGGCTAGGCCCCTTATCTCTTAATTCTTCAGCATAGCAAGTCATTTTGGACAATGCTATGCTTCCAATTTTGTGGCAACAGTTTTGGGACAGCCCTTTTCTATTCCAACATGACTGTGCTCCTGTGCACAAAGCAAGGACTACAAAGACATGGTTTGATGAGTTTGGTGTGGAAGAACTTGACTGGCCTGCACAGAGCCCTGACCTCAACACCATCGAACATCTTTGGGATGAAGTGGAACGGAGATTGCGAGCCAGGCCTAGACTGTGATAAAGACATTAGTGTTACACAACATTGATCAATATTGGGCTCTGTCTTTTTAAATCTTTTTATTATGTGGACTGTTAGGTCCAGTTTAATGTAGAGAAATGTAGGGTTTTGTACCTAGGCCATGGTAAGAATGATGCTAGGTACACATTAAAATCAATACAATTGAGGAAAGTGAGATGGAAAGGACTAGCTGACATAAAGCAATATAACAGTATACAATGCCAGGCAGAGACTGTATCTGTAAATAAAATCCTGGGATGCATAAAAAGGGATAAATGTATGTGATGCAAACATATTATTATCATTGTATAAGGTACAATTTAGACCATAGCTTCAATATGGGGTACAGTCAACTCATTATAAAAGCATTGGAACTCGAGAGGGATCAGAGGCAGACAACCTCATTCATAGAGGGAAAGAAAGGATGTAGCACATGCTCTTGTGTTTCTAACTCCCATTGTCCTATAGATTGTAAGCTTTCGAGCAGGGTTCTCTTACCTCTCTGTCTGTATGTATTACCCAGTATTGTCTTATTAATGGTTGTTCCCAATTGTAAAGCTCTACGGAATTTGCTGGCGCTATATAAATAAATGTTGATGATAATGATGAAGGATAATTTTTGTAAAAAAATTGGCACCTTAGTGGTGACCTAATTGTAACTGCTCCATCTGTCCCTATCCCAGCACTTCCAGTTGGCAGGTCACATGATTCGCCTGTTGGGGTGGCTATCTTGTATGCCTAGCCCTATTTAGATGCTGCACTGACACTCAGCCTGTGTCAGTGCAGCGTAGTTGCTGTGCGTCTGACCCCTGCCTAGTCTGTGCTTTTGCCCTGCTCCCTGTGAGTGTTTCTCTGCCTGGATCTCCTATGTACCGTTCCTTGCCTGTCTGATTCTGAGCTGCTGCTGGATATCCTGTGTACCGAACTTGGCTTGCCTGACTACGCAATGCTGGATCATTTGTGTACCGAACTTGGCTTGTTTGACTATGCATTGCTGGATAATCTCTGTACTGAACTTGGTTCGTCTGCTAACACATTGCTGGATCACCTGTGTACTGAACTTGGTTCGTCTAAATACGCACTACTGGATCACCTGTGCACCGAATTTGGCCTCTCTGACTACGCATTACCTGACTACTCGTGTACCCAATCCTAACCGGTTAGTAGCTCTGTGCCAAATTCCCTGTACTAGATCCTTGCCTGCCTGTTCATTCTGTGTTATATCCGGTGTCCCTGATTCCAGTGCTATCACTACCTCTGCGCTATCTTCTGGGTACCTCATTCAGCCTTTAGGCCTAGTGTTACATCCTTAGACAGTCCAGAGGGCCACAGCCTGCAAGTTCTCGGCAGCGAAGTTCTTCCTGCCTTGCGCTTGTTCTTGCTGAACACCAGGGAATTCATTAGACTCAATGCCAATTAGGATTAGCACAGGGCTCTCTTCTTGCAGAGCGTAACACTAATATCTGTATTATTATTTTGTAGGTCAATAAAATGATTTGTTTAACTATATTTTCCTACCAAGGACAATACAGATGTGAAGGAGTTACCACTGCGAATGGAAGAGGTATGGTAGGGTAATGCCTACCACTAGTGTGGACTTCTTTACCACATGAAGTTAGCAGAATTAAAAAATAGAATTGGATTACTTTCTTACACGAAACATATTCATTAATTAATATGGGGGGATTAGACCCAAGGAATAAAATTGTATTGTGATTATATTCTTTGGTCTTGTCATGTTGGGCAGGTGTATTGTTCTGTGTATGTATTCTGGGCTGACATAATGATAGATAGATAAGCAATGGATGGATGTCCAATGCTGGGATTACTTGAACTTTATCCTCCAGGAATGTAACTACTGTGGGTACTTGTGGTGAGGCAGCTACAGGGTCTTAAGGTGTGAGGGGCCCAGCAGTGTTAGGATACCTCCACCTCCTGGCACCTCACAGCCCACCATCACCACCGCCCCCACTGTTGCCCTGTCTTTATTTTCAAAGGAGCAGAGTGGAGGTGCATTGTGCACTCTGGGTGCATTGGGTTTCTCCCATTCATAGAAATAATGGTAAGGTAAATGGCTTCTGACAAAATTAACCCTAGTGTGTCTGGTAGGCAATTTATTTTATTAGCTGAGGCAAGGACTGAGGTGAATGATTAAATATCATCTATTGCGCACTGCAAAATATGTAGGCACAACTGTTAATACAAAATAAATAAATAGTGAAAAAGCATGTAAATAAAGTGTACATTAATAAAGCATAATAAAGAACATGCAGAACAACCTACATGCTCTGACATATTTATTATTGTACTGTAAGAACATCCAATTAGACAGGTAAATAAATGAATGGATCAGTCATGAGAGGGGTAGTTGGGAAACAATTCCTTATTTGTCTGTTACCTTGGGAAGTCCCATTGTAAAAGTGGAAGTATTGCAAAATTCCAGGCAGGGTCTCAATACAAATAATATTTAAAGTTAAGTATTAAGTGTTATTTTGTGTATATTTCCTTCACTGCGTCTGATTTTTATTTTTTCTCCTAACTGATCCAGCCATTCATTTCTTGTAATTAATCTAACAGGATGACTTCAGAGTTCATATACTCTGATATAGTTATTTCCTTATAATGTAGGTACAAAGCAGGTAGACCAAAGTTTCAAAATATAACACAATTTATATATATAAATCAAGCACTCACATGAATCCATAGAATCCAGGATCTTGTTTCACAATGAAGGGTGGTCAAATGTGGTCAAATCAGCTCCTAAAAACTCTTCAAAGATAACTAGAACAAACTCAGAATGGAAATACATAGTGTAGTCTGTATCGCATAGGCAAACACACACCCAAAAAGTATGAAGAAATGAGTCAGAAAGGAATCCTTCAACATGGAGAAATGAAATCTTGTCCAAATGGTGTGTATCCTTCACCAATGCAGAATAGCCTTTATGTGAACACACAGAGACTGAGTCCCCCATAAGAATTATGCTTACAAGAGGATATATTATTGTATTCATATCAATCACAACGTAGTGGAAATAGACTTAAATCCACTTCAGGACTCACATCATATGCAAAATATAAAAAGGAATATGCCTCTAGTGCATTAATGTTTTATTAGGTAACACAGTTTAAAAAACAACATTGCACTCACATAAAAACAGATAAAGAAATCCTTAAATAACTATGGATAAAATACCCATACCAAAGAGTTCATTGGTGTGTGCGCATGTAAAGGAAGGGCAGGTGGTACACCCGGGATTGGTCCTCCCTCTAGCGTTTCATCAGCAATGTCTCCAGGAGATGAGTGAAGTAGGTCAGGCCACCGACGCATTTCATCTCCCTGAAGTGGAGTCTTTATCAAGGCTGAATATGAATATCGTCTCACTGGTGTTAAGATTACCATGATTTGCAGTATGTAACATTCAGCTTTCCTGTCAGTATAAGGTGCCTATATATTGTGAGACTATGTAAATGCACATTCTTATTTTATATGTCTTTATTGCAGGACACCAATTACAATATAATATTAACTTAGCTAAAAACAATCCCCCTGGTGGTGTAAAAATCAATCAACAATAATAAGCAATAATAAGCATAAAATAACACTAGGCATAAATATTCAGTTCAATCATAAAATTCAACATTAATCACATGGGATTAAATCAAATCCATATATTGCACTCAGTACCAGTTCACTAATAATTTCATTGATAGCAACAATGAAATAATTCAAATCCTGCAATATTAAGAGAGGTTTTTGTTAATACCAAAAACAATCTCCAAATAATGTCCTGATTGTGTTAAATCGACAGTATGAACCGATCGGAATTGCATGTGTCCAGCTCAACTATAGTCCCCATCATAGATAATTGGATAATTAGTCTCACAATATATAGGCACCTTATACTGTCAGGATATCTGAATATTACATACTCCAAATCATGGTAATCTTAACACCAGTGAGAGGATATTCATTTAGTCAATGAGCGCATACCTTGTGTTTTTTTTGTAGTTTTCATAAGGGTGCGATCCCCTTAACTGGCAGAGCTGCTCTTGCAATCTAAGATGGAGCGCAGTCCCTTTATCTGTTTTAAGGCTGAATAGATGACCCATAGTTCCCAGTATTTATAGTACTTCACAATTTCACAAACACACTTCTACTTTCAAAACGAGGCTTGGTTCAAAACCGACTTGAATATGAAATATTTGATATAATTTTTTTTATACCTTTGACCATTACCTGACTACACTGCAGTTCCACCAGATATGAATCAGAGCACCTTTTTACATATGACATCTCTAGTATAGAGGTTGAAGAGAGCTGTGAACATATTGTAAAGAAGAAAGACACATAGACCAATGAAAGAATCATTTGGAACTCTTAAACGTTTTTACATTTTATGTAGTGGATGGTAGTCTCCCATTGCTCTATTATAGTGTGATGTTGCAGATCTTCCTCCCACTTATCCCTGAGAGGTGTTATGATGGACAGGACAGAAGTTGATGAACAGCCATAAAAAAAGCAAGACTCTTTGAAGCACCAACAGAAAAATGCAAATCAAATCTTTGCGCAGCACAGCTTAGTAAGACTGAGTGCTTTATAGAGGCTGCATACAGGTAAAGTGTCTTAGGGCTAGATTTACTAAGCTGCAGGTTTGAAAAAGTGGGGATGTTGCCTATAGCAACCAATCAGATTCTAGCTGTCATTTTGTAGAATGTACTAAATAAATGAAAGCCAGAATCTGATTGGTTGCTATAGGCAACATCCCCACATTTTCAAACCCGCAGCTTAGTAAATCTAGCCCTTAGTCCTGGTTCGTTTGACCTTTAGCAGAAGTGATGATGCTGAAGTTAATGTCTCTTAGCCCTGATTTTGTTAATATTTATCAGAAACGATCTGTAATGATACATCTTCAAAGAGGATTTTTGTGCCTACTGCTTTCAGTATACTTTCTGATTACTTTGAAGGATGATTCACCTCTAGGTTACAAGACTCTGGGCTAGATTTACTAAGCTGCGGGTTTGAAAAAGTGGGGATGTTGCCTATAGCAACCAATCCGATTCTAGCTATCATTTTGTAAAAGGTACTAATATAAATGAAAGATAGAATCTGATTGGTTGCTACAGGCAACATGCCCACTTTTTCAAACCCGCAGCTTAGTAAATCTACCCCTCTGTGTTAGATTTAATTTCAAGAGATACTTGTGAGCCAAACAGTTCTTGGAGAATAGATTGTAAAGTGTTTAGCAGGTGTTCAAGGGCCTAGTGTGTGCAGGTGTTCAGGGGCCCAGTATGTGCAGTGCTGGTATTGAGGAGCCCAGACTTTTTACTCTTATATTATTGTGTCCTCCCTTGTTTTGTTTTTTTCATCTAGTTTGTTAATATAAACTGGAAAAATCTGCAGATATTGGTTTTTCTTGACCTTCTATGTTTCACCAAAGCTGTGGTCTTTTTTTTTATCTTACCCCATACAACTGTTTAGCATTTGCTGTTGGGTTCAATACTGTGTTTGTGACAGAAGCTCCCTGCTCAAAGAGCCATCCATTGCTCAAGCTACACCCCAATACAAATGATTTCAAGTTATCACTTCAAGGAAGAACAATTATTTCTTCAGTGCCATAATACGCACTCCTTACTTTAATATTAGTAGAACATTTCATGCAGATGTGTACAAAGCATTTCAATTGTCTGTTCTAATAGGTCAAGGGCTTAAAACATTTTTTGTACAGGTAAAATGATAGCTGGTGCTCTGTAAATTTAAATCGCAATTTGCTTGAACTGAAACATAACATTTGTGCACAGCTTTGTTATGCTTCAATACACAATATCCATTTTGCATTACTGAATGTTAATAGGTAATTGGATTCGGCTTATTTCTCTATTGACCAAATCTCCTGCAGCATTAGTGAATGCATGTGATATAATAGAGCCGGTTTGGTATGTTTAAAGCCAGTGAGATTTCATAATTTTTTTGGGTAAGTGGATTGAGATGAACATGCTTCCTTGAGTAGGCACACTGCCTAGTGAATAGGATTAACAAGAGTTTAGAAGTCTCTGAACTTATGTCAAGTGAGGCTCTTGTGCCAAGATGCTAAGGGAACTGAGCAGGGAAAATAACTTTTTGAAGTTGGAGGATAATGTTTGTAAATGTTATTCAGTTAATTTGCAGCTTTGGGACTGCTGTGGCTAATACCCAAGTTTTCTAAACTTTACAGTGAAATTTAAGAACTAAGGGAATGTGAACAATAGTTTAATTGGTTGGGAAACGTTCAAAAAGAAAATTGCATGATAAACTTTTTTAAATATGTAAATGATATCCATCACAATTTATTGCCAATGCAATTACAGATAAAGTGGCATTCCATGATTTAGAGATTTTTGTAGCTAATAATACTGTACCTACATCACACAAGTGGACTGTTATAGTTACTATTAACAGGTAGGAAATTATCACATAAATTGGGTCTGAAATACACATGGTGGCCAATATAAATGTATTTAAAGGAATTATACCAACTCTTCATCCTATAAAGAACAGGAAAATTGCCTCTAAATTAACTGAACAAAATACTAACAGAAACACGGCATACAGGGCACATTTAGCAGTCCAACATTTAAAGAGGAACACAAAATCTTACTAATAATGGTTAAACCTTAGAAGTGATTCTGAATAAACATTGATATATATGCCTAAAAGATGAGACCCTTAAAGACTTATTACCCCACAAAACTCCAAATTATACGTAAAATTACTCAAAATTTCCATAATCTTCTTAAGAAAAGCTATATTCCATATGGAACAGAACATAAAGAAACATGATTGTAAAAGACCATCTGGCTTTCACTACTGTATGAACAGACTGTATAGGATGTAGACCTAAATTTTCACAGATTTTTAAATCTGTTAAGGAAACTATGTCTTATGGAAATAAAAATGGTATATAAGATTCTTGACACCATTTCATGTAACACATATGCGACTCATGTGGCCCATGAGGGCTGCGCAAAAAAATAGAAAACTAAAAATTAGTATAACATTTGAATTGCACACAGTAGCATTGATTACTCCTGTACTTTGGGCTGTTATTAGATTTTTGAATGATTAATTTCCTACCTACTCTATTCACATCACTACACATTCTTGATACAGTTCCGCACTTTATTGATATGGACAATATTTGACAATATTGTTGCCATACTACTAGGCATTCATGTCAGCATATTACCGGACAGTAGGCATATTACTGACTATTACTAATGTCATAATACAGGGCATCACTAATACTGGCACAATACCGAAAAGTGATTCTGTGCATATTGCTGGGCATTACTAGGCTTTATAAATATTACCTTATAAATACTACTATTGGTCACACTAGTTGTCTTCATTCTACTGCTGAGCATATCAATAAGCATGATGGCTATATTTTTTTTGTATTATATACTTGCCTTTGTATTATATACTAGTCACAAAGTTACTTTTTATCACTGTTTATATATTTTATGTATTCATTTGGATAGTTAAATAAGAAAAATAATTCTTTGTAAGATTATTTGATGATAATGGATTTAAGAAACTTTTTTCTCAGTTGGTGATTGATTAATTAATGAACTAACCTGGTACTGATTAGATAAATGAAGTTTAAATACCATCTCTGGAATTTTTTTTCATTTCATGCCCCTGATTAAACTAAATTGCAGAGAAACACATCAGGAAATTGAAGTGGCTATATGTTGGATGGACATCAGAATTTACATTGAGGTGGTACTTGAATGTAGAGGGTAGACCAAAATTCCACACAGCTGAGTCATGCATTCGGACAGCTTTTCAAGTGCTAATAGTAGCAATGAAGCGATGACCTAAACCTCTGGACAGAATAACTGTTTTGTTCAGTTTATCCCTATTACGGTTCAGGACTTTATAGACTCTGTGAGCTTAAAATGTATTATTCACTGTTTCATCTCTTGCACTTGTTCCTGTCTATTCATCTAACGTTGGAATTAATTGTTACTAAAAGTGTGTGTGTGTGTAAAGCACAACGTGCAAAATAGCTACATACCAGTTGGTAATATAGAAAAGCTTAACTATATCACACTTTTGGTCATAAATCTGAAACAGGAAAATCATATGCAAAAATTTGCTCAAATCGTGTAATATGTTAAATAGAAAACATTAATGAAGTATAAAAAGGTAATATGCATACATTAAAATAATAAAAAATAGTTTATCTGAATTACAAACTGTTCAGTCCATTGTACTAACTTTGAAGCATTTGTTTCATTCCCGAGTGAAAGATAAGTGTCCAATAAACATTATGATTTATCTTGGAAATTTCAACTTGATAATTTTTTCATAATCATAATTGACTTACACAATAGTCACCAGAATGGGCCCAAACAGTAGCAAACTAGTAGCAAAAGAGCTAAAACCATCCCAAACTGCCCCGACTTCCCCACGATCTGTCTGTGTAAAGGACTGTGATTATGGAGGCAAAAGATCATAGTTTCATGGGTGCGGGTCATCTCCATGCTGGAATTACTGGCTGTCGCTCCTGGGGTTTAATTCATGTTTATTTATACAGATCTATACACCACAGTTAAAAGAAGGATTATCTGGAAGGAAAGGGAGACATGGATTTGGATTCAAAATAGTTACTGTGTCTCCAAAAGATGAGAGGTTTGCAATCCTATAATTAAGAGTATACTTGCCTACTCTCCCGGGAATGTCCTGAAGACTCCAGCATTCTGGGTCACCCTCCCGGATGCAAATGCCATCATCATGCCCCCCACTTGTCCCTTGGACCTCACCTCTGTGTTCTCCCAGATGGGAGGTCCAAAATGTAGGTAACTATGATTAAGAGTATTAACTCATTTTTATCTTATGTAAGAATGTCAGCAATTAACTTAAAGGTTTCCACTTTGATAAATTAATGAGTTATGTTCCGAAGATTTTAACTTAGATTTTCATTTAGCTATCTTTAATGCAGCCCAAACACTTAAAGCTGTTTTTACTTGTTTTACTTTTATTTTTTTCATGTTTTAGTCACAAATATTTGTTGGTGTTATTTGGCTGTGTTTCAGAGACTGTGGGTTTATCTCTCAATATTTAAAATGGCCAAAGAGGAAAATTAAGATTTGTTATAAAAATGGTGCACCTAAAGTGTTCAGGTTAAGAGGGTCCTAAAAGAGTGAATTTGTAATGTCATTCATTCATTGTTTTTATTGTCCCAGAATCACCCCGCACTAAACATCGGTTGCCAGGGCATTAAATTAATCCTCCCCCATCTTAATAAATGGCTAATAATGAGGAAGAGTGGGTGTTTAATTATTTAAATTAACTTAAGCACTTCTTTCCTTTGAACAGGCCAGCTGCTGTTTCTCCATATCATGTCCCCATAAGGCTGGTAATGTGGTGCTGGGCTACGGATCGCTCGTGTTTCAGTCACTACTCTGTGAAATGCAGGTTTTTCCTGTTGAGCAGATATGCCACAACTTGTAAGAGTTGCTATCCACACGAGATCCACAGCACTCTACTTCCTCTAGGTTCTCTCTTTATACTGGCGTGGATCCCTGGAATTCAAACAGTTTCATAAAAACACATCATACCGCCCCATCCCACAGTCCGATTAGTCATAACTTTGGTCAGCACTATCTGGGCTGTCGAGAAGTTTGTTTGCTTACTGTGGTGAACATTTGATGCGCACACCTACCACTGGTGCTTTTTTAGGTGACAGGAGAGAGTTTGGTAACGGCCTAGCACTTTACAGGTATTTAACATGTTACTGAGGGGCATGGCACTTTCTTATGTGACAAGACCATGCTCACTGTGTGGTATGACAACCCGCATTTTAGCGGTGCACCGACACTTAGGGACCTTGTGCACATTCTGTCCCAATTTGGACAGTGACAATGTTGGGAGTGAAGCATTGCTGTAGCCATCTTGGCAAGGCTAAAGACTCGGCAGCAGAGCATAAGTGGTACAGAAGTCTGAAAAAATAGGTTTAATATCTTAATCATTTTGAGGGTACTTAATAAAACACTACCTACTGTTAGAGATCGCGGAGGCGGCGGGTACCGCCGCGACTCTCCAGATCCTCTAATGACGTCCCGGCCGTTGCTACGGTAACCGGGACGTCACTTCCGGTTTCCACATCCCGGTTGCCTGGGCAACAACCGGGACACTACAGATTCCCTGACGCCGCGCCCGGCCAGCTGGTTAATAGGCGGGCGCGCGCGCTCAGGGCTAGTTAGGTGAGAGCCAATCATGGCTGTCCAGGTGCCTAGGAGGCAGCTTGTAGAGGAGTCAGGTATTAGTATGCAGCTGAGCACTGCATTACGATTGGCCACCAGCACTTCTATCTATTAGGCTTCTCCTGTGTGGGCTCCTCTCGGATTGGCTGCTTGAACTATTTAAGGCAATGAGGACTGAGCCTCATTGCCGGTTATAGCGTTCTGTCCTCAGTTCTGCTGCCTGCTTGTGCTATCCATTTTGGTTCCTGCTACCTTGGATTTGACTACCCGTGTTTTGACCCCTGCTTGTTATTGGACCTGTGACCCTTCTCTTCTGACCTTGACCTTTTGCCTGGAATTCGGATTTTGCTTCTCTGCCTGTGAGTTTGACCCTTCGCTTGCCCTTGGATATTGCATCTGTGCCTGTGACCTTTTGACCTAGGATTCTTCTTATACTACAGTCCACCAATCACTCCACTCCTGGGAACTCCTTTAAGTCAGTATACGTTACTCGACCCTCGGTCGGCCCGCAGCCCAGTCTGTCCCCACCACTAGGGGCTCCAGCGAACACCTGGCCTTCTGAGTAGTTCCCGAGTTTCACTGTACTGACTTGGGAGTTCCTAACACATACATGTCAAATAAACTGAAAGTTTGCAACTTGCACAACTAAGATAATTTATTTTGCGGTCTACAATCCTGCCTAGCTAATACGTGTATATTTGCAGCGATAATGTTGGGGGTTTCATCATATACAAGCAGAATTGCCATAAATTAAATTTGTGACTTGATTTCTTTAATTGCAGAATAGGTGTATGACCTATCCTTACAGATTTTATTGTAAAAAGAGAGAAGCAATGAAAAAGTTATTCTATTTACATCTTACTGTGTCATTAGCTTTTGCAGATACATGCTGGATAGATAATGTTTGAAGAGAGCTTTGTGTTTAATCGCCTAGTTTTATCAATCATAGGTTTTGTCACGTTCTCAGTAATTTGCTCTCGCTTCTATGTGTGTTTTGCATGATAATTGACATTTTCATTTTAAATGGTTTCTCTACATACATATTAAGTTGTATTAAAATAAAATGGCATCACTATTTTATCACGTTTCATTTATAATCACTGCACCTGTTATCACTTGTTAATAAATTTAAAGGATGTATAAAACTTTTGTAAATCAAGCCTTGTAATATAGAGCATTAACAGATCCCAGCATAATCCCATTCTGTCCTCTAGATTGCAGCATAATTCAATGTAAAATGTAATACAAAAGATGCTCTCCTTATGATCATAAAGGATATATTTCTAAGGTGACTGTTTTGTCCATCTATCCTTCAACTTGGTCAATATGGCATGCCCATACACAATGACACTGATATCTAGAAAACGTTACATAAGGTTTATGGGAAAATGTTAGTTACTCCATTTCTAGAGGGCTTCATAGAATTCTACCATGGCCCAGCTATCATCATAATGTCCTATTTATCCTTTAATCTATCACATTACTGCCCAGGACAATAAAGTGATGGTGCTAGGTTATTTGATGGTGGTAGATGGCCCAGATGAAACCATTTTTTTTTTTAAATAAATGTATGTAGTTTGTAAAGAACATGCTGGGGTCATGAGTTAGGTTCTGACCAGGCCCTTATCCGTGTGGATTTTGTATATAATCCAATGTGTTTGGGTGAGTTTCCTCTGGGTGCTCCCACAGTTGATAAACTTACTGGTAGGTTAATTGGCTTCTGAAGAAAATGACCCTTTGTGTGTATGTGTTTTGGTAGGGAATATAGATTGTAAGCTCCAATGGGGCAGGGACTGATGTGAAAGACTACATATCCTCATTACAGCTCTATGTAACATGATTGTCACTATGTACAAAAAACCCCGAAACATGTGGGGCCTGATTTATTAAGGATCGTAACTGGCAAATTTTTAAGTATAATGCGCATAATTACTCTGCACATGCCCAGAACTGGACCATACACCACAGGACACAACAATTTTCAATTCATCTTCGAGTGCAAAGGACACGACAGCTTGCGATTTCAGGGAGGGAACGGGTTGTGCTGTAGTCAATGTACAGTCAAGGCGTGCTAAGCTCAAGCAGTGTTCAAATTCTGGGCATATCTAAGGTACTTGTTTTTCAGCCATATTTCTTGCTATAGCTACAGGTCTAGTCTAAGTGCCGGCTACTAGTGATGACAGCTGAGCATGTTAGAACATGTGTTTGCAATAAGGAGCAGGGTTGCCAAGAGGAATTCAGGGCCCCGATACAACAACTTCATGGGGCCCCCCTATAGTTGAGCATGGTAAACAATTTTGCAAAAATGGTAGTGGGTGTGTTCATACAATTGGGGGTGTGGCTATGCATCATTGTGGTGTGGCTAGCAGGTGAAAAGCGCTAGGCCACCCTCCTACAGAAAAAAAACCTGTATTGCTGTGTACACCATTGGCACAAGTGCAGTGCCTGCTCGCTGGAGCATGACATATGTCCCATGACTCCTGACTTTCAGGACATCTAGCACCAATAGTGTAGTATAAAAAAGAATGCAGTGTGTACATAAAGAGTTCACAGTCTTGGCCTGCCCCTTACATTGGCCAGAACACTCACCGAAAATTGGGATTGTCCCACTAGAATCACAACATTTCACAGACTGTCCTGCTCTCTCCTACCTGTTCTTGTCACTTTCACCACCTGTGGCTGCAGGTTTCTTTAATTGCGGCTTGTCTGGATCCTGGAATGTTGGGGACCCTATTTGGAAAAAAATGGGAACATTTAGAAAATTCCAACCAGCCCCAGCATTAAATAAATAGCACCCATGATTAATAATTAGGTCTTCCTCCAACCCCAACATTAAAATAATAGTATTCCCATTTAATAAATAAACTTATTTCCCTCTCTCCAAACATTCCCCACAATAAATTAATAGTATTTACATTTCATAAATATACCTATATTTCCCACAACCATCACTGCCATTGAATAATTCATAGTCACATTTAATAAAGAGACCTCATTCTCCCCAAACTCACCCCCACATTCAGTAGCTTCCAAACCACTCAATCTTAAATGAATAGTCCCCACTATTAAATTGCCCCACCATCACCCCACAAACAAATAGCACACATTAATTAGCCACCACCTACCTCACACACACACTTCCACAAACCCAAGTGTGTGTGTATGTATGTGTGTGTGTGTGTGTGCTATCATACACACAAACACACACACTACCACAAGCCCCCTGTGCCATCACACACACACTACCACAAGTCCTCTGTGCCATCCCACACACACATTACCACAAGCCCCCTGTGCCATCACAGACACATTACTGTGCCTCCTTATGATCACACTGTGCCCTCCATGATGATTTTCTCCCCTTCACCTGGCCCCCCTTCATCATTCTGTGCCATGCTGTCCCCCTCCCCTTCATCACACTGTGCCATGCTGCCCCCTTCATCACACTGTGCCATGCTGCTCCCCCCTCTCCATCACACTGTGCCATGCTGCTCCCCCTCTCCATCTACTGTGCCATGCTGCTTCCCCCTCTCCATCACACTGTGCCATGCTGCCCCCCTCCCCTTTATCACACTGTGCCATGCTGCCCCCCCTCTCCATCACACTGTGCCATGCTGCCCCACCCTCTCCTTCATCACTGTGCCATGCTGCCCCACCCTCTCCTTCATCACTGTGCCATGCTGACCCGCTCTCCTTCATCACTGTGCCATGCTGCTCCCCCACCTCTCCTTCATCACTATGCCATACCTGTTTAACGTGCATTTTTTAAAAAAACACACATTACATTCATTTTTCGTGTCTTAATGAATCAGACCCATGATGTTTGAAATACTATAAATATTACTACTACTGCCCATCCCAAGGGGGTCATTTAAAATCCAGAAAAATGCAACCCACAGCAGAATAAAGTACAAAGATGGCAATTTGTCTGCCTGCCATATAGGTGTATGCCCCCATTCCGCTTTCGGAAAGTGCTTTGAGAAAATTTTAAATTTTTTGTAGAAATCCAGGTTAGATGGAAATGAACGTGGTAAAAATTAAAAAACATTGCTGGAAAAAAATTATATTGGAAGAAGCTGATTTTATATCCTTTCCGTTTCCTGAATTTCAGTGGCCGTAGCATTTGGGCTGTTTCGCTGGCCATTTACATATACAGCCTTTACATCCTCTCAGTAATCATGTGAATGATGTCATCAGCTGCATGTGAAAGCAGTTAAGAGTGGGTTAGCAACACCAAACTTTTCATCCCCTTTGGGAATTTGCCCTTGAGTAAATCTGTTCTGTAGTCATGATCCCCTTGTGACCTTGCCCTTGGGGGTACTGTTTCCATACTCCCAAGTTTCCTTACCAACAACAGGGTAGCCCACATAAATCAAGAACCCCTGTAAATCATGCCGTGACATATTCCTCTGCATTCATTTTTTACCCCATGTCACTGCAAACGTTCCTCTTGGTCATTAATAACCCACTGTGAGCTTAAGCCCACCCACTCGCCACTTTAACAAATCCTCACTCTTTACCATGCATTATGCCTTTATCATTATATTTATTTATTCACTTATTCCTAGCGCAGTCATGTTCCCCTTCCTCAAATCTTCATTTCTTCCAGGGTCTTCTTGACTGTGCAGGTCTCTTCCCCTTACATAATGACATATCTGTATCTCATCAAAAACTGACCAACTGATCATTAAATGCCAATTAGACACAGCATTTATTGACTACATAAATGGAGAAAGTATCTTGGGGTAAATTAAAAATCCCCGATTCTGCCATCATTTTTTAAAACGACCATTTTATTAATGGCAAAGTCCATTGAAACATTTAGTCCCTTGTTTATAACCATCAATATGTAACTCAGTATGTAAATAACTATACCTCTAACTCGCATAATACCTTTATAACTTATTCTTAATTAACTATTTCTCTCTTAACACTAACTGCAACAAGTGCGTTGAGGCCTTTGAGGGCTGTCTTTTACCACCATTATAAATTGCTCATTGTCACTATTCACTTGAAAGTTAGCCACACCAACACCATCGTCTGCTCAGAACCTTGTCCTTGGATAAACCTTTTCCATAGCCATCATCATTATCCTTTATCAGTGGTCATGTGTGGAGGTAGCTTCTGAGCACAAGAAGGGTAAAATATTAATGTTTAGTGATGGCCACACTGTGTCCTGTGTTCCCTTCAATACTCTGTATTATGAGATTGTTGGTGGTATAGATTATTCTGGTGTTATAGAAAAACAGAGACTATGCTATCACTGTAATTTGATTCATTGAGACACGCAACTGAAAACATTCAACATAAAAGTTTGCAATATGTTGATACCTGGTTGAGATAGATGGAATATAAAGAGAGACACCCACATATAATACTTGTATGGTACTTTTAGATCTCATTTCATCATGTTCCCTCAGCACTCCTTGGCAAACAAAATATTTAAACTTGGCACATATCCCACATTCTATAAGAAATAACCTGGTCCTCCATGGTCTTTTTCAGGCAATTGTTGAGGCAATATGAGTATAAATAAGTGCTGCCCCAATCCATTCATTACATGCCCATAAACCGCCACACCATGGCACCATTTTGTCAAAGCCGTACCCCATCCTTAATATTCACAATCCTTGATGTGGGGAAATTGGGTCTATTTTGCAAACATTTTGGACTTTTAGGAGGTTTGCATCTTGCCTCATGCAGTAATGCACAGTCCAGTAAAATCGGGCATAAGGCCTGCAGCTTCCAATAGGTTATATAACAGCAATACTCACAGACTATATGCACTGCATCATGCTTTCATATATTGCATACACTGTATTTTAATTAATCAAGGGTAGAATAGAATCAATTTGAAGAGGATACTAATAGACTAGTTTTATAATATCACTGGGTCAAAGAGAGTTACATTATATTGCCACAATTGCCACAACTTGCACATGCCTTTGATATAGGTAGGCATACTTTTAATTAGTGACTAAATTATTCCAGTCTTTCTAATTTGTAATAATTGTTGCTATCTTTGTAAGACTGGGTACACACTACAGAAAATGTATTCCGATGTGATATCGTTAATGATTTTACCAAAGACTGAATGTCCCGATCACCATACCCTGCACACTAGGGAGATCTGCTTACACTGCTGATCGTGAGCGCATACACACTGCAGAATTGGAATGACATTGTTAGATTGTTTACAGAGATTTTTAGTCCATTCATAAAATTAAATAAAACGAAACAATGGGCTTTGGAACAATGATTGTTGATTGTGGGAGCATATACACTAATGCAATATCTGGCCGAAAGGTTTATTACATGATTGGCTTGATAATTGGATTAAAAACCTCTAATGTGTACCCAGTCTTAACCAATCCCTTTAATCCTAGTTCAGGCATGTCCATACATTATTTAACCATCTTCCTGCATGCCGGAAGTTTCTTTTCCTTAGGTGCTGTGAATAGTTTTATGGGATTTTGCAGCAAAAACTATAGCCAAATGTTCAATTAAAACAATACAATGTTCAGAAAAACTCAGGCACATCTAAATATTACTAGCATGATTCATGTATCCTCAAGACAAGTAATGAAATGACATCTATCCTTAATTTACACAATTTGTGTTTGATCATATCCTCTAAGGCATATGTATAACATCTGATTCTTGTGTTTTATTGTACTCAGTCATTTAGAGAGAGCATTAATCTTTCACTCCATATTTAGTATTGACCCTCCGGTGTAGCACATTCCATCCTAAAATTAACCAGTTTGAACTTCCTCAGGATCTGGTTATTTTCTCTATTGCTCACGGCTTAACACATGTACTGTTCCATGAGTTTGTGTTTTGGTTTTAATCAATGTGCACTTTATTGTGGTCCATTTCATAGAATACATTTTTTGACCTAGTATTAATATAAAACAAGAAAAATATTGGTAGTGATGATGTACATATCCTCACAGCTCTCACAAACTGTTTTACAGCAAAGGTTTAATAGTGTATAGTTCGCCAATGGACTAACCAGTAGAAAAGGTGCTTAAATTGCTCGAACGGTGTGTTTATGTATATAAGTGTGATAGAGGGATGTAAGCATTTGTGTGCTGCAAATAGTTACAGAAGATTGGTAGAAAAATTTGAAGATACTACACAACATACATTTGATGTTAATAAATGAAAATCAGACTTAATAAGTATTCAAGGAGGTCAGTAGATGCTCCAATGGTAGCACTGGTACCTATGTACTTTATAGACTTTCTATATTTTGGCATCCAATTCTGTCCATGATTTAATGACAATTGATGATTATAGTTCTAAGCAGTTTTCTTTAATGGGTGAGATAATATGTTTAGAGACAATATATATTACATCACCAAAAGCTTGTCATGTAAATTCAAGTCTTTACTATGATTAGCCATTGTCAATATTTGCTCCTGCCTCCCTTAAAACGCCAATAGTTTGGTAACATCTGACAAATTTGACATCAACCAAGCTAAGACCCAGCTCAATCACTAATTCCCATTTTACAATAGGATCCAACTCAATAATATACATAGTTATTAATTCTTTTAAACAATTGACAGACCATATATAAAAATATTCAATATGTGTATGGGCTTTTCATTGGGATACTTTTGTACTAACTTGATAAAACAGTTTTATATTCTTATCTGTATTTTAAAGCTAAAAAAGTTAAATTGAATAATACCTTAAAGCAGCGGTTCCCAAAGTGTGCGCCACGGCTCCCAGGGGTGCCACGGCGCTGTCACAGGGGTGCCGCGAGAAAGACAGAAAAAAAACAAACAAAACATAAACTTACCAATCCGCGCGGCGTCGGGACCCAGCATCCTCCTCTCTCACTATAGTGACAAGCTGCGTGTGAGAGAGGGAGAATACTGGGTCCCGGCGCAGCGAGGATTGGTAAGTTTATGTTTTGTTTGTTTTTCTGGCTGGCCGCGGCAGAGGGGACAGAGTGAGAGGGAGTGTGACAGATGGCAGAGGAGAGGGAACAGCGTGACAGAGGCCAGAGGAGGGGGCCATAGGAGGGGACAGCGTGACAGAGGCCAGAGGAGGGGGACAGAGGCCAGAGGAGGGGAACAGAGGCCAGAGGAGGGGGCAGCGTGGCAGAGGAGGGGGACAGCGTGACAGAAAGCAGAGGAGGGGGCAGCGTGACAGAGGGCAGAGGAGGGGGACAGAGGGCAGAGGAGAGGGACAGCGTGACAGAGGCTAGAGGAGGGGGCAGTGTGACAGAGGGCAGAGGAGGGGGACAGAGGGCAGAGTGAGAGGGAACGTGGCAGAGGGCAGAGGACTGCCTTAAAGTAATACTATTATTCAACAATACTTAATCTAATACAGATGTGTTTTTTTGTAAGGCTTTATTAAATCCATCTTTTAGTGTTGTTTAGATGCACAAGTGAATGTAATCTTCTTTACAATAATTCTCAGTGACCATGTCCAGCCATTCTACAAGATTGACATTGACATGAACCCAATTGTGATGACCAAGAGAAGTATGGTGAGATGAGAAAACCTCCTGGTTGTTTGTGTATGTTTTTACCTTGCAAACCACAGAAGTACTAAACTTCATGGTTCTACTTTGGAATTAAATATGAAGTGATTGACTTTAGGCTACCTTAAACGTGATGTAATGGCATTATGAATGATGCCATGTTAAATCATTGAATCCTCCTCTCTTTGGGGTAAATTTATCAAGCTGCGGTTTTGAAAAAGTGGAGATGTTGCCTATAGCAGCCAATCAGATTCTAGCTGTCATTTTGTAGACTGTACTAAATAAATGATAACTAGAATCTGATTGGCTGCTATAAGCAACATCTCCATTTTTTCAAACCCGCAGCATGATAAATTTACCCCTTTGTCTCTGTAAAAGGACAGAGGGCGTAAAGAAACAAAAACCACTCAAAGTCAATCCTTGACTACTATACATGGGGGTCTATATAGCCAAGAAAGATAAGCCCTAAATGTGGTAAAAACTGGAGTTTTCAATGGATTTAGGGCTTATCCCTATTTAGCAAAGCCCCATTCATGTAAGGACCTTTGCCTGCAGTAGCCTTAGCCAGGGGACACCGACAAATTCTATTTAACAAGGACAGCGGTGGTACTCTAGGTGTTAGGTCCTGCGAGGAGATGTGCCTCACAGGGCGACTAACTCCTAGTGCCTAAGAAAACTTACCAAGATTCGCGTGGATGACTGGATCCTACCTCGGTTCCGGATCTGTGAGCTCTCCGTACACTCACTGGTATCGACCTAGGAAGAGAAACGGAGAGTTAACCCGAGCCTATCAGGAAAGGGCTGTCCGAGAACACGGCAATGAACAAGGACACTCTCAGTCCAAGCTCAATTGCCGCCTCCTCACTTTGCTCTTGCCAAAGCACGGGGGACTAGAGGCACTTGAGACCAGGAACGGTCCCGCCTCAAGTACCTTGCACACCTCCCGGTGAGGGCCTAGCCGAAAGGGGGAATCGAGCGTGATACTCACCGGGACACTCCCACTTCCGATCCGGTTCTCCTGCACCTCCCCGACACCTGCGGATGACAAGGTACACATAGCCTCCCTCAGCGCTATCCGTGAGACTAAGGAGTGCACCCACAACACTAAACTAACTACAACAGCGACCCGACACTAACAACACTCTAATGGTCGGCAACGCAACTAAGTCAAACAACTGTAACTAACTAGGTGTGGTGCACTAACGGAACTATTAATATTATTATAATTAATTTTTTTTATAGGGCGCCACAAAGTATCCGTAGCGCCATACAAGGACAAACAATGGCACAGTACAAGGTGAAACAGCACAGTACCAGTAACAGTAAGCACTATAACTCTGGGGGCTCAGGCACAGCATGAAAGAGAGGGAGGGAGGGGAAAAGTGAGTATAGGCAGGTAACTATGGCCCAAGAGGGTGGGCACGGATGACAGGTAAAGAGTCACTGAGGGGAGCGGAGAGAAGCGAGAGGAGACAGAGGGCAGAGGGACTGAGAGGAGGTGAGCTGAGTAGCTGGAGAGCTCAGTTAAAAGTGATGGAAACAGGAGGTAGGAGAGCCCTGCTCGAAGGAGCGAACAATCTAAAGGAGGGGAAGACAGACAGACACATGGATGAGACGGAGAGACGGGAGAATAATGTTGGAACAAAAAAAGAGCCAAATTATGTGATTTTAGAAAAAAAATTTGGGGATTTTAGAAAACATAGGGTTCCAAATCAAAAACACGTGAGGGCGGTTTTGCAAAATAAAACAACCCAAAACACAAAGTTAATCCAGATCCAAAACCAAAACCAAAATACGGGGGTCAGTGAACATCTCTAGTACATACACATTCACTCACTAGGAAATTTTTCAAATACAAATTACGCTTAGTGTATTAGTAATGTTCATTTTAGTGGGATCACTGGGATGACCAAGTTTACACTCCAGTGATCGCAATCTTGTTAATAAGCCCCAGTGCTTTTCAAACTTGCAGTTATTTGCAATTCAGCAGCTTGTGTTTTTTCTGCTAGTGGTTGACAGTTACCTCCACTCAAGGTCACAGATGCTGCCGTTTCATTAGTTTAAGACAGCATTCAAACATAGCAATTTAATTCACATGACGGGTCTGATTCATCAAGGCACGTATTCTGAGCACAACCCGAGTTTGGTATTATGCGCATGTATTTAGGCTTTGCATGGATCTCAAGATCTGTGTGCTTTTGAATTCAGGTGTAGATCTGCTGTGCTCTACTACACAAGACACTGCAGGAAACGTCCAATACCTATGTGGATTATAAATTTGCAAAAGAACGCACAGGGAAATAAAAAAAAATATTGAATTAATGTAGTATGGTAATAATAAAAGCATTAATGCTAAAACTAAATGAGAAGAAAGGTGTTTTTGTGTTTTTTTATGAAATACATTTATTAGACTGTTGTTAATGTCTACTGAACATAAAATACAGTTTTACAGTTGCTCGTGATTGCTAGAACATATTAGAGCATTCATATGAAACTGTCAACACTACTGATCAGGACTTGAACTAGCCGTGTAGCTGGAGCCAGAGATAGAGCAGAAAAACAAGTAACTTTGACACGCTCAGAGCTGGATTCGTACGTGGCTGTATGTGCTTGAGTTTGGCCAGCCCTTACTGTACATTCGCTACAGTAAAACACCTCTTACCCGCCCAGTTCACTCCCCGAAATCGTAGGCTGTAGTAAGTGTCCTTTGCGTTCAAAGACAGGGCTGCGTTCACGGCAGTATGTCCTGGTTCTGGACATGCACAAAGTGATTTTGCGGCCGATATGCTCAAATTAGGCAGATACATGCTTTGATGAATCAGGCCCAACGTGTAGTACAACTCTTTCAAAGTGGCAGAAAAATATAATATAGGGAAATTCAATATTACACTTTGGGAAGCATACTTGACTTAATGCTATATGTTTCCCTTGAAGCAGAAGAATAATGAAGTCCTCGGATATTGGAAACCAGTTTGACAAATACTATATCTATATATTACCATGTATATGTACAAGTGTGTGGTTATCGGATAGCTGCATTATTTATTATCCAGTCACACAGCCTACAAATGGCCAGATCTGTCTAACTTGATCACCCTCGTGTGTGGCCATATTAGAAACTGATCCTTTTTTGTCTTACTTCAGGCAACTTCCCTCCTTGCTCCAGCCTTGGGCATTATCTCATTTTGCACTGAGATGTATTCAGCAGGAATTCTATAAAATTAAAGAGAAATATACTCTTCCATTGTAGACACTGGAAAGTGAATTGGAAAGGAAGTGAAAATGCTATTTTATCACAAATGTTTATGCAAACCATTATTTGATATTTTAAATTCATCCATGTGTAGGTGTGACAGATCTCCTTTGGTGCATCATTTTTCCAATCTCTTCCTAGTCAAACACGTAAATTGGAAAATGTTATGTTGCACAAATACAGATGTCAGATGTAATTTTCCCATTTCTTATTGTTTATTGAAATAGGAGGCTGCAAAATAAATTATGACTTAGATCAAGTGTGCACATACTTCGCAAACAGCATATTGTAAATTGAATTATGTTCTTCGGCACCTGATTTTGGTAGCACTGTGTCTGTCATTCTTGCCTACTCTCCCGGAAAGGTTGGGAGACTTCCAAATTTAAGAGAGTACTTCTGGACACCCGGAGAGCAGACCACTCAACCACTCTACTAGGTTCCACCTTTCCTCTTGTAAAGAGGACGGATTGAGGCCTTGATGATGCGGTTTGTGTCATCAAGCTTCACCAGACAGACCCTGATGAATTGATTTGTGTCATCTAGGCCTTTGCTGCATGGTAACCTGGTCGTGGCATTGGGCGGTGGGGGCGTAGCAGTGATGATGCATATTATGTTATCACACTCCCTGCCCTTTGGACCTCTTCTTCTGGATCTCCTGGAGGGGAGAACTAAAAAATTGGCAAATATGATGTCTATCCACTTACAAACAGTGAATAAATCTCTGTAGACACAACCTTAATATATCTATTATGAAATTATTGTTGTTGATTTGTAAGATACTGAAGTATTAATAAGATGCAGCAAAGCATGCCAACCAAGTAAAGCTTTCAGGTAACTAATTGGAAGCATGATCCGGTCTAGCATACACCTTTACAAAGGATTTTACAGAACCATAGGAGCTCTTGGGGAAAAATGGCTGCATGAAGCAGTGCCTAGGACTGCAGCTAATGTAAGGAGAAGGATAGTAAGATTGTCCGAGTAGGTGGTAGTGCAGCTTTAGTTGTATTCTCAAATGAGTATTGTTTAGACATTCTTAAGTTTCTCTGTTTGCTGGGAAAATACAGCTTATTTGTACAAGTCTAGATTTGGAATGATATACAATTATGGTAAGTTTCCAAAACCATGTAATGAATGGATATCCATTTTTTAGTCTTTGTTTTTTAAGATGGAAAGCGAATCGAACAAAATGACCTCTAAATACACCTCTATATACACACCAGATAGTAGATGCAGTTCTATTCTGGAGTAATTGGAATCTGCAGGGGAGAAGTATGTTCATTCATGTTCTATGAGGAGGTGTGCCCTCCAAACATCTTGTAAGACAAATTCATTTTGTAAATTACTTAGGGGTGTAGCTGGAGAAAGGGTTTGGAGTGTAAATTGTTTGGGTGTAATAAGTGATCTTTCTAGAGTTTGGTAAAATTCCATGTTGGAGTCTCTAGAAATTATGAGATTATCAAACAGATAATAGTTGGGCAGTTACATGTTAACAAGGAAATCAGAACCAAAATATCCTGATCTGATGCTATAATATACCAAAAGAGAGATTTTTAGAGAAATATTTATTATTATATTAGTATTTCATAAAAGTGCTGCTTGATTTGCTATGTTATCTTTCACATTAACCAGGTTACACCTTACTTTATTAATTTTACAAATAAGAATTATATATGTTCTATGTTAATCTAGAATTTTCTTGTGTAGAGTTCATAAATAAATGAATGAATAATAATCCACTTTTGGATTTGTCCATTAGTCGAAATTACTGTAAGGAAATATTTTATTAGTGTAGGAGGATTGAGGCTTTATTGTGCATAGATATATGTAAACAGCAATTATATATGCAGAGAAGGTTATAACGTCTTTCTTCTAAGCTAATACAAGGGTGCATATAGGTTCTTTTTAAGTGAATATTTTAGATGGTTTTCTGTTCTTTCACTATTTTTAATGTTTGAGAAAAACACTTGAAACCCATCTAAACAATCAATAGTATCATTGACCCAGTAAGCCACAGCTTAAGCCAAGACACTCATCTTATGGGAGTTAGATACACTTGTAAGTAATAGGGAATAGCTTTAGGATTCTAGCTCCTCAGATGAGCAGCATAAACTATCCTGTGAGAATATATTGTAGTTACAGTTAACAACGGATCAATTTCTCTGATTAATATACAAAGAGAATGTTGTAAAGCTAAGTTATTCAGAAAAGTTTTGTAATGAAAACAAGGGGATAATTAGGTTGGACTTTCTGAATCCTCTTATAGAGGAGCAAGGGGCTTTACAATGCAGTAGCTCAGATATCAAAACCTGTCATCCCATTAAACAGCAGCTGGATCCCTCAGATAGGTAAGCACCATAATACATTATTATTGGAGCAATACCAAATGATTCATATAATGATATAGCTTTTAATTTTGCTGCCTTAATTTATAGAGCTATTTTATACCTCTATAGCTGATGTTTCTGTAGTCAGTGCTTGAATAAAACGTAAAAGGCCTGGTGAACGATCGAAAGATTCAAAAAGTGAAACTTTGACTATCACTATGATTATTTTAGATCCCAGGTGTTTAGAGGTAGACTATTCTGGCTCAATACAATGTGTTATTCTTGTCAATATGTAGCTGCCCAATTTAAGGGAGTTGTAGTCCATCTGCTGAGTTCAGGATGACTTTATGCTTTTCATTCTTAGAGATGATTAGTTTCACTGGGAAACCATTATATTGCATTCCATAACTGTGAAGTGCCACAATGTTGGGAACGATTTCTTGTTAATGTAGGTGAAGGGGAGGAAAGGTAGGGTAAGAGGGGTAGTGGAGATAGATGTTTCTTCTGGAACTCCTTTACACCTCCATGGTGGTCACTATTGGAGATGAACAGAACTCTTTATTTGGCAATATTTCTAGGAACTTGTCTGCTGATTTAAGAAGTTGCTTTTAAAGACAGCACTGAATCCTTATGACTCTGAAGTAAGAAATGAAACTTTATTCCTGCTAGCATGGACAACCTTGCTCTTACAGAGAAGATGTACGGTTAAAAAAAAGAAACAAGCTTTTTAATTAATTTCTCAAAGCATCTTTTACATAGGGCATATTAATTTCCCATATCATACATTAGTATCATCCCCTAACTTTCATTGCTTCTATAAAAGATACTAAACTGCATAATTGTCAATGACAAAGAAACAAAGTAACAGTACGCCAACATTGGCACAATTTAAACCCTCAAGTTAATTCTAACCCTTAATATCGGCTAAATTCACAAAGCACAATTTTCTTCATCACAGGTAAATAATTTAGCTGTGTTCATTTAATTTTGTTCTGATCCACAAGTTTTTGAAATTTGCAAAGTTGTATTGGGCCACTTGTGATTACAGTGGATGGCATGTAATGTCAAGTAAAGAAATAGAATGGATCTTGCAGTATGTCTATAGATGTTTTTTGGGTTAGTCTTTTAAAAATTTGAGCTATGTTTTTCACCTAAAGTATATAGAATATTAGCATTGTATTGAGGGGTACTCTTGTTGATTTATTCACCCACCCTATCATGCGTTGTGGGGTCTCTGGTGATGTTAGGCAAGTCCAGAGCTTGATGGAATTCAATTTGCTCTTCAATATATTTAATGGATATACATCACCCATTGTGTTCTATACAGAATCTGAAGGGAAAATATCAGTGGTATTTGATTTGGTGTGACCATAACATGTCATTCCCAGGTTTTAGGGTCCTTTATAGTAAAGTTTTCAAGATTGAGTGTAAGGCATATTTGTGTGTCTGTAAAGAAAGTGACCACTGGGGTGGACTGCTGTCATGAAAGCATCTTTAGAGCGATAAAAGTGTAACCTGGTTACCACATCTTGTGGCGTTCCCCTAATTTTGGGGGAGTGTAGTACTCTATGGGCATGATTTAACTGCTAACAGTTTGGGTAGAGGTTGGGTGAGTGCAGAGGATATCCTTTAATTAAGTATTCAAATCTGTTATAGTCTCATGGACTCTCTTAATACTTATATGATCCTGCAGGATCTATTTTAATGATCAATTGGTGATCTCTCATATATGTGTCTTTATTGGTATTATTATATCTACTTTTTTTTGTCTCTTTGTTGTTGGATGTTGTTTTCTAGACGTTGAACTGGTGTTCTCTAGGGCTGTAATATGTCTGAAAGGAGCGTGGGCTGTTTTAGAGAGCTCAGTTTGTAATATGTTCTCTATATTTGATAGTAAGTCTCTGAAGTCTTAAGTAATTGGTCATAGAGCTTTTAATTGTCAGCCTCCTTGGAGTGCTGCAATCCGCAGCCATCTTGGGTGAACAGGAAGTCTGCGGCCTTCTGAAGAAATATGTCATCTGGAAACGCAAAGTGGCTTTTTTAAACTTCGTAAACATATCTGTGATGAGCACCTTTTAGTACTGAGCAGGTGGGTACAGTTTAGAAGAAAATTCGTACAGTATGATATAGTGTTTTTCTTGAATAAGTCTGAGCAGAAGCTTCCCAGTTCAATCTACCAGCATTTTCCCACAGAGCATTATGAGTTTTAATAAGGCTTTGGAATTTACCCTCCAGATTATCTGTTCTGTCTCCCAGCTCTTTAGCGCCAGCTATCATTTGTGTTATTATTAAGAGATGTGCTCCACAATGTCACATTTACCAGTAGCAATGCACGCACACGTTGTATCGATTAGGGAAATCTTAAGGTTGGGAGGTATGGAATCAGAGAAGATGTGACTAGTCCCACACTGTTAGTATTGTTCTCTTCCTCCTAGCTGGGAGGTCAAAGATTTCGGCCCTTCTGTACACACCAGAGTATCTGTGCCATTTTGTAAATATGCAGATCGTGTGTGTTGTAGATGAAGAAGATATATTTTTTTCATATTAGAGTTAGGAGCAAAAAGTGGAAGTTTGGATCTGGACACGCAGGTTGTGATGCAATTTATTTGCATGTTTGGAATATCCATATTTTGCATATATCATACAAATAGTAGACAGCTTTACTATCAAACTGCAATTAAAATTCAGCTAGGATGCTTCCCCTCTCAACTGTAACTCTGTTCTCACTATTTAATTTTGATCCCTCCGGCAGCACAGCATATATTTACCAAGATGCAAAACTGTACCTTCTACCTGGATTTACTCCTATTTCTAAATAAAGCCCTAGTAAGTTCAAAACCCTGTAAACTCTTTGAATAAGGCAGATTTCAGAGGGTAATAACCGCGTAGTAGCTACTATCACTACTATTTGGCAGGTGCTCTAAGTCGTGGCTACCATCCAGCTTGAACCCAGGCTCCATTCCATCCCTAAATATTTAAATTAGTCAAGTACAAATGCTAAATAAAAAATAGTATTGGAGTCCCTATAGTGTTTTTGACATGAAAAATTTACGAAAGTTCAATCGAAAAATATTCACATACTGTATAGTAGTATTGATTTTGTATAATATTGATTTAAAATTTGAAAATAGATATTAATTAAAAACTAAACTCTACTTGATTTATGCTCTACAATACATTTTTAGTAGACTAAAGAAGCAAAAAAAACCAAAACCTCCTATAAACTAAATAAACTAAACATTACTTAATTTATTTTACTTACAGTTTAACCAGCCTTTAATTAAAGGATCTCCCCTTCAGTTAGAATGATGTAAAAACAGTAAAACGTGTATTGCTTGCATGCTCTAATGCCTTGGCATACAAAATACCTAACCCGCAGATGGCCTATATAATTCTATATCTTAAGCACATCTGTATTTTTAGATGTTACTTGTAAAACATGCATTTAGTAGGAAACAGTCTCTTGTCTAAAGGCAGTAAGATGTTTATGGTCACACCTGCATCTTAAAATTATTCTGAAATATCCATCTGGATTTTTAAGGTATGTGAAACAATATATTTTTATATGTACCTCAAATGGGAGTGTCAGATGGAAAATTGATTTATCAACCACTTAAGTCTTTGGTTGTCCTATTTATCTGACTTCTTATTTTGTGTTTAACTTTAATATATTTGTACATTTTTCTTCGAGCTGCCAGAAAGTAAAGTTTGGCTTTTATGTTAGTAAATGAAGATCATCCACTGTCATTAATATAAGCCAGTCTTCAATCTTAGACCATTTGTTTTGAAAACTGAAACTTATATGGTATTACTATTAAAATGACACACTGTTCATTTATTCATTTATTTATAGTACTATTATGTAGTCTTACAGAGTGACATAAAATTCAGGTCAAAAGACATGTCTGCCATTGATTATTTCAGGGCAAGGGCTGCATATTTGTCTGTTGCAGCTTCAGAGTGAACATGACAAAAATCAATTATCGGGTTTCAAATTATAATATGAAATGAAAATCAAAACTTATTTTGTTGAAAGCAGTTTTTTCATTTTATGTCTACTGATCATATCATCTGTAGTGATTTTCAAGTTAACCCTCTAGATCCCCAGTTCCACCCTTTAGAAAATAAATTAATGCTGCCTAAACCTGTACAAATTGTGCTTATAACCACATTTCTTTCAAAATAGCCTTTCATCTCCTCTGTAACTAATGCATAATAAAATACTAGAATTTTTTAGAGACAGGCAAGGAGGATATCCATGTTGTAAAAAATGAATACCTCCCAACAATCTAATGCTTGTCCAGTACCCGACTGTCCAGATTGTGTGGTCTTAAAACATTATCAAATCATTACCAGACATGTTGGTAAATTACGTTTGTTTTGCGTTTGTTTATGAATCAGGCCCTCAATGTTTAACTTCAGCCTTACTATTAAGTTAAAATCTCCACCAATACTAAACTTCAGCAATCTCAACATACTGAATCGGAAAGGGCAGTATGACACATAGCTGGGGAAATTTTGTGGAGAACCAAAGAGTAATAGATGAAAAACCAAAACTACACATGTGGGTAGTTTGAAAAATGGATCAGTAATGTCTTGTCTTTATCCTTTGGCATTAGGGCCTGGACATCACAGTAAGAAGGGGCAATATTTGACTATAAAAGCTAGAGCAATGTGAATTATATTAATGTTGTCCTGTGTATTCCTCTTAATTTGTAACATTTGCAAGTTGTTTGTGACTACTAAAAACAAAACTAAAAGCTCACAAATTATAGAAAGAATGTTCTAAAAATTTAGTTCAAATCTAAGTAAGGTCATATTTTTAGAAAGTTATCCAACTGACCACATCACTCATATGTTTTGACCACCATAAAACTGAGGTTTAGTAAATGTTTACTGGATCAATAGCTACTACACTTTATATGAAGTCTTCTGTTGTCATGTAGAATGAAAAATCATAATTACTTTGCCTATTGGGGATTTGGGGTTTTGACTTAAAGTCAGGTACCTGCTGTCACTAATCACACCCGCTACTAGGCCATCACACTTACCAAATGTGTCAACTGTGCACCACGAAGGTGCCCCAGTTGAAGGACAATTGTTGCTGCTACCATCATTCTCCTTCACCACTACCTTGAGCCGCTTGTTTCTGGGAGGTGTGTGTAGCTGCTACAATACCTCTTTGTTGGTGTCTGTCTCTAATTGCTCACCTTGGTTCGATACCCTGTCCTTTATCAAATGGTAATTTTTTAGCAAGAAATTTGCTGGCACTTGTTTCTGGGTCAAGAGCTGGGAACAGTCACACATTGCCTCTAGCTTTTCTTGTTCTGTTCTGACCTAACCCATCCTCCCACCTCTGATATTCTCATCTGCTGACCTAATTGTCAGTTATACCCCCAAACACCTACCCTACATGTTCTATATGGTTGTCCCATGTTGTCCAAGTAAGCCTGAGCAAGGTTTTGAACCCTTCCAGAAAGTGGTTGACGGGTCACAGGAAGGTGGCTGGGGCATTTTATATTCCCATCAGAATTACCTTAAACTCAAACAGGCCAAATGTAACGGTGAATGCTGACTTCTAAGGCCTTTGTGGCTAGCGATATCTGCCATTACCACCTTCTCAAGCCAAGAGTGGAAATGTTCCTGCCAATACATCTAGCAAATTATAAATACTGGGCAGGGGCTAGAAGTCAGACATGGTCACAATGTTGGTTATCTATAAAAAAGTGTTGTCTTGTCCATCTTGGGAACCAACAAAGTGGAGGCTGTCCATGAACTGCAAAATGCCTTGCTACTTAGAGGAATGTACAGGAAATGCTAGAGCTATGTACACTCATTCACCTCTTGTGAGACCCAGTAAGCGGGCTGTCTAATTGACCTATGCTCACCAGATTTTATGTAGTGCATCACCAAGTTAGTCCAGCCTGGTTGCCCACTGAGCTGCACCTAAGATGACTGCTGCCTTAACCCAACTGTTTCCGCATTTTGACAACAAGCTTTGCCTTCTGGAGGAGGTCAGGTAGTGGATCACTTCCTGGTTCTTCCATTGATAAGCAGCATACCATGGCTGCTGAATCCACATGCTTATGGTATGCCTTTAGCATGCTTTATATTAGTAGGTACACTTCCTTATATCCGTGCTGCAAATTGCACAACCTAGATGATGTACCTCAGGCAGTTTGAGCTCTTGTATGGTCCAACATATTTGAAGTGTCTACAGGGTGGCCTAGGGTGCACATTGTTCCTGAAGTGTCCCAATGATGTTTCAGTGGTGAAGTATGTGATAACGCACAATTATGTCTCTCATTCATTGTTTTAAGCGCAACCTTAAACCGTGCATCCTAGGTGACTACTTAGGTTTGTTGTAGTACCAGTCCTAGGAACAGTTGCCTCAACTTTACTGCCATACAGTAATTTGAAGGGTGAGGGACAAGTAGACTTCTGGACTCTAATTGCACTTTCCGATAAGCAAACAGAATGTGTGACTGGTAGTAGACCCAGCCTCACCACTCCTAAGAGCAGCTGCTTCCCTTTGATCTGCTGACACAGTGTATTTAGTCTGGGGCTGGTACAGAGTTGTCTAATGCTGCAGTTTGTCCAGGAACATTGGACCAGTGCACTTGTTAACTGCATCCTTTAATCAGTTAGGATCTCACTGAGGTATCCTACCCTGCTACGTATTACTAAAAGGATGTCTGCTATATATCCGCAGGGATCATGGACAGAGTCACAGCCCCAGTATTCAACCAACTGACAATAGTTGTGAAGAAAAATTCTGTTAGACCAGCAGGTATGGTGGAATCTCTTGCACCACAGTGTTCTGCTTTCCATGAATATAAACAGGATCAACGGCGCAAAGTTACTAGATTTATTCCAACCAAAATAAGTGGGTGCTTTTTAAATCCGTGTTCAAACATTTAAACATTACATACTTTTCTAATATATAAGGGCACTCTACCTGCAATATTTAAATAAAATATCTCGCAGCTAGCGGGGAGAGGGAGACCCAGCCTCAAAGACTGATCCCCCAAGCACAAATGAGCATCATAATTTGAAACAGCATGTTTGGATCCATGTTTGGAGGCTGCTCCTTGTGACCCAAAATTTTATTGTGGAAGTAGTAATCAGTTTTTCTTAGCTTAGTCACAAATATTTTTGGCAAACACGCTGTAACCTTAGTTTTCCTCTAAGTTCTATAATTATTCTGAGAAAGACTTTTAAAGCAAGCTTTTTATAAAGACATAATATATATTAGCTACAATTCATTCTGGCTGCATCGTCTCCTATATTACCCCTCACCGGATAGTGATAGATTTTACTGTAATGAGCTCTTTCATATACAGAATCTGTCAAGGGCTCGAGCTAGCCCAATAATTAATATTTTTTTAAAATTGATTATCTACTGTAGAAGAATATATTTTAGATGTTGCTCAAGTCATACGATTCATTAAGAGTAAAATTGTATCTTTCCATATTCAAATTAATACATTTATATATATATGTAACAGTTAATGAGAACGGACTGGATTATATTAGCAAATGCAAAGTACAAACAAATAACAAATAGCATTAATAAATAGCACACATACTCTTAGGCATAGTAACCAGTCAGACCGTCTAACTTCCTCTAATTGGTTGCCATGTTTTTCAAACCTGTGCTAATTGCCTTTAGTTATATAATCATCATTTATATGTATTATTCCTAACGGGTAAAGATGAGATTACTTGCAAAAAGTCCAGACTAGAATAGGTTACTCAATCTTGTTATTGAGTGAGTTACTTTGGTTAAAAAAATAGGGTAGGAACCACTGCTGAGAAAATTGTGAAGAAAGCAGAGGGAATGGGACTTGACACACGGTTAGGAAAGCAATCACATTGACATAAACAGAGTAGGAGCGAGAAATCCTTATTGATCCATCAATTTATCATTAACTAGCAGCAATTCAGCATTTTAGAGGATATTGTCTTGCCATAAGCAGTTAAACCAAAACAAGTCCAAATGATCCTGCAAGAAAAATAACTTGCTCTATAAAGAGAAATACAAATAAAGGGAAAAAAGGAAATATTATGTTTTATGAAAAGTTTTGTTACGGGGATAGGGCGCACAATAGTGTAGTATATAAGGATATGATTCAGAGATCCTTAAGTGAGATATATATGCGTACCAGACTGCCAGATTTTTCAGACACTTCAGAACCTTATTCTCAAGCATTCAGGATCATCCAGAATTAGGTTCCATAATATACACCCAGAAAATACAGAACAAAACCAGAGATAGTGTATTATCTTTTTAACAAAAAGTGCACACCGTTACCACTCCAGTGTATAAATGCGTACCAGATAAAAAATGAGCAACAGATGTTCTGCTGCTCTGCTGCAGAATGTCCTGGTATACAACTGGTGTGTGGATACAAGGAACAGTGGAGCATTTTAGCATTACATCTCATCACTGCTGTGGTTAATCACATTTTATGGAAAAATATTGTTAAAAGATATGGACGCAAGTTGTCCTACCTAAGTAAACAGATATATATTTCCTCAAACCAGATATTTCCTATTAGGTGACACAACCTCAAAACACAGTATAATGATTTAAGGCAGCAGTGGTAACCTGGAAGGCCACACACAGTCTGTCATATGATTATTTTCCCATGTTTTCAACTTCCATAGTCAGCAAGCTGTGATCATCTGGCTTTTCTTGGACTTCTTCCAACAACCAGTAATGATCACTACTGATTTTATTCTAAGCAGCAACTTATAACCACAGGACAGGTCTTGTGTTTTGTTTGTTGTTTGCAGCAAAGACCTATTAAATCTTTTGTTTGAGCAAACCACTTTGATTAATTCTACTAACGGAATTATTTATGCATACCTTTACAAATAGTGGATTGCTTTTACTGATTGGTCACTGCAGTTCTAAAAATAGGAATATATTCTACCCAGCTGGGTTTCACCACAAAGTTGCCTGTTGCGGAATGTATTACATACATCTTACATTTCGCATTAAGTTTTAGACTGTGCCCCAGTGTGATGGTAAATGTTTACCACGTACCCCTAGTGTGTTCTATTTATGCCCACCTATAGTGTTTGTAAAGCTGAGTGAATTTATTTATACCAAACCACTCTTTATGTATTTTAAATGTTTGAAAGAGGAATAGTTTTGTATATGTTTTAGTATTATTTACTAGTGTAATGTTGTTTTGACTTTTATTGAACAAGCTTAAGTACACCTTGAATCTGCTGTTTATGATGTACCTCCTTGGGTACATGTACAACATTTTAAGAACCTAGGTTATAGGGCATCTGTCTATTATTATTATTATTCTTTATATGGCGCCACAAAGGGTCTGTGGTGCCGTACATAGAGCATGGACAATGCACGGCATACATGACATTACAAAAGCAAAAACAGAGTGCAATTAAAAAAACCAACACTGAGACAAAGCAGTATGGGTGAGTACCAGAAAGCATAGAAGCAAGGAAAGGAGAGGTGGGGAGTGAAACAGACTGACCTGAGCCCAGCGGTGGGGCATGACTAACAGGTACATAACAGTGATAGAGATGGAAAGAAAAGGGAGAAGAGGAGAACCAAGGGCAGGGGTCTATTTCATACTCGCCAACTCTCCCGGAATGTCCGGGAGACTTCCGCATTTTGCGGTTGCGTCATGACGTCACAGGGGTGGGGCCAAAATGAGGCGATTTTGGCCGCCCCCCCTCACGCCCACCTCTACTGGCTGGCTCTCAGAAGAAAGCTGAAGAAAGTGGGTAAGTATGGTCTATTGTCGAGGTGCAAAAATGGAGCTGGAGAGCAAAAGTCAGCGGTAGCAGGAGGAGGACTGACAGGAAATAAGGAGCGGCTGTCAGCAGGGGCAGATTGACCATTGAACCTAACAGGAATTTTCCCAGTAGACCGGTGGCCTTAGGAAGCCGCCGAATGTCTTTTTTGAGGGTTTAAAAAAACAAACAAAAAATTTAACTTATTTATGGACCATTTGCCAGCGGGGGCTTTTGGGCACAGTGTGGTAGTAGCTACCTTGCTGCGGATCTATTGCCCCGTCCCATCCTTCTTCCCCTATCTGTGACCTTCTACAGGGTTACATGACAGGAACTGTCCCATGAGTGCAGAGAGAAGAGTCTCCAGCAGCTGCAGCAGCAGTAACAAGGTAAGTGTGAGGGAAGGGGAAGGGGGGGCTGCTATAATCTGTGAGGGGAGGGGGGGCTGCTATAATGACAAGAGTCCCTATTGATAAAAGCAATTAAATGCAGGTATGTGTGCCTTTCGGTAACTTTACACTTACCTGTACAGGGTTAATATCCCTGGTTCCAGGCCCACCAATAGTAGCAGTGGGAGTGTCCTGGTTGTTTATATAGGCTCTTTGTATGTCTAGACTGCCTCATTCTGCTTAACAAAATCCGGCCCACTCACCACTGATGACGGCTGCTCATTGAGCCATATATTTTACTTTTAACCTCACTTTTTCCCAGCATCGCACAGCAGGCACAGTTGGTAGGAAGGCACTGCGATCAGCGGCTGATAGATACTGCACTATCGCTGATATGCAACACGTCACTGCCTCCTTCGAGGTAAAGTGACTCTTGGTCCTTTATGTGTGTGGGATCCCTAAAACTGCTTAGCGAAGGCACGTCTTTGTGACTCGAGAGGGGGTGTAGTCTCTCTAACGCCAGATTTAGTGCCTGCCAGTTTAGTTCCCTAGATTAGTTCCCGGTTTTAAGTGGGTTCAGGGCCGTTTCGCCATCCATGCTTGGTCCGTGTAATCAGTTGGTTAGCTGTCACGCACTGCATTTTCTCCGCCAGCAAGTTTTTCATAATAATAAACTGTGACCTACTTAGCCACTTATACAGTCTCTGTGTCTTTATTTAGATATGTTAAGTATGACATTTGAAGGTTATTGTAAAGGTGAAGAAAAGGCAACCAAGATATGCCGTTTATGTGTGCGGGTAAGGAGGGCAGGTGGGGTTGCTATAATGTGTGAGGGAAAGGGGGCTGCTATAAATGTGAGGGAAGAGGGATATGTTGCTATAATGTGTAATGGGAATGGGGGCTGAGTTTTGGGAGGAGGGCTATGTATTAAATGTGAATGTTAATTATTTAAAGCCAGGGATGGTTGTGGGAAATGGTTATATTAAACGTAAATGCTATTTATTGCTGGGGCTGTTTGGAGGGAGAGAAGTTTATTTCTTAAATGGGAATACTAATACTTTAATGTTGGGATTGGTTGGAGGGAAATAGGTCTATTTATCAAATGTGAGTACTATGATTTTAATGTTGGGGCTGGAAGGAGACCTAATTATTAAATGTGTGTGCTATTGATTTATTTCCGGGGCTGGTTCGAGTTTTCTAAATCACATTTACCCAGTTTTTTTCCCAAATAGGGCCTCAAACATTCCAGGATCCAGACAAGCAGCAACTAAAGACACCAGCAGCCACAGGTAGTGAAAGTGACAAGAACAGGTAGGAGAGAGCTGGACAGTCTGCCAACTGTCCTGAATCTGGTATAGCAATCCCAAATTTGGGTGACTGTCTCGCTTAGTCAGGATTTGGTCCAACAACAAGGACAGTTGAGAGGTATGTCCTGCTTCCCAGTGTACTGCTTGTGAAGGCAGAGCTGCATCATCATCATGATCTATTTATATAGTGGCACTGATAACATACACAGACAGACAGTAGTGCACACAGTATTGCCTATGTATTTATCTAAAATGTATCCTAAATGATAACCCCCTGTCTTAAGTGCCCCAGGACCACCAGAGCCTTATTCCAGCTCTGGTGATACTTTACTGGTTCTTACATTGATTCCATTGCCTGCCTTCTGCCTTGCACTGGTCCCATTCTCAGATCACTTTGTTGAACAGCCCTCATTGCACTGACAGTATCATTAATTTATACTCCTTTGCATTTAGTATATCACCAGCAAACCCTTGGAATAGCTCTCCCCTTCACTTATGCCAGTCTCTGCCAATCCTCCCTGCTTTGTTGTTAATTAAAACCACCCCCAATCACTGGAATAATACACAATTGTTACAAAAGAAGTATTTTCTTGCAGATGCTTGAAGCATTTCACCTTTGTGGTGATTGCACTGGATAGCCATTTATTATGAGGATTATTTTTAATGCATTTTTTGAAACACACAGTACACTTTTTTATATATTAAAGAGAGAGAATTGGCTGGTAGTTTGAATCTCATGATGTCAGGGAAAGATGCAACAGTGTGGTGAGGTGCCCATACTGCTCTAGCAGAGTGATCAAATACAATTGTGCCTACATATTTCGTAATAATTAAACTTATTAAACAAAGTCAGATATGTTTCTATGAAAGATATATTGGAAGAAAGTGTTAGTAGGCAACTAAACAAGTTTGAGCACAGAGACATAAACCAGTCGCAGATCATGCAAAAGGATTCATGTAATTTTATAACACAGGACTGGCACTATTACAGATATTACAGTAATAGTTTATGTAATTAGCTTTAATATGGAATTTCAGCGTCGGCTTTTTGCTGTGAGCAAAAAGCAGGATTAAAATTACCGTATTAACGGTAATAGGTTTAGTGCAGCATTACTATGTTTTCCTAAATGTTACTACAACCAAATTCCAGGGGTTCTAAATCCCGCCTACTTTTGTGTTGGCCGCACCTACAGTTTTTTGGTCCCTCCCACATGAGACCACTTAAATAATTTTTTCCAGGGCCAATGAAGATGAAGAGAGTAGTAAGAGGAGCAAACAAGGAAAGAGGGAGATGAGTTAAAGAGGATCAAGAAGAGGCGGGATGAGGAGGTTAGACAGATGAAGCGTAGGCTTTCCTGAACAGATGGGTTTTGAAGGAACATTTGAAGATTAGCATGCTAGGAGATAGCCTGATAAAACATGGGAGATTGCTTCTATGCTGCCCCCCTTCTCTGGAACAATCTTGTATATGGGAATGAGATGTGGTAACCAGATGGGAGGAGAGGCAATGCTCGATAGCAGATCATACAGGGCAAGAGGGTGTATGAATGGAGATAAGGTTACAAACGTAAATCTCTAATGTCAGGATTATAATGCAGTTCTTCATTGACCATGTTACCTGTACTTCTCATCACCATTACAGTCTCATTTTCAGTGTTTACCCCAGTAGAACGTTTTCCACACTTCAACACAGTAGGAACACATCTGACACATAAGCCAATCACTAAGATAACACCAAGTATAAGAATAAGGAGCTTACCTATACTAGCAATCTTTTTCTGTACCCTGTTCTCCTAGATCAGAGAACCACTTTGCAGGATTCAACCACGAGAATCATCCTGCTACATTTTCTCCAACATCATACAATGAAAAATTATGGTTCTTCTAAAACTCCCATTTCAGTTGTAGGATTTCATCCATTTTCCGGTCAATAACTTTCTTGGTGTCGTCAGTATTACTGGTGATGTACGTGCAACATTTGACACCAAATTGGGTGGCCAAAGTCACACAATATCCACCAGTAATAGACGTGAGATACTTCAACACCAGTCTATGTTGCACCAACTCCTTTTTATAAGCCTGTACCTCTCTACCCGTGTACCTGAAAGTGTCATCATACATCTTAGTGATATTGTCTATCAATTTAGCCAGGTCCTGAATATACCTAAAATTTAAAGTTCCCCAAGCGATCCTGGTAGAAACCAGTAGTTACACTAATTAACTTAGTAGCTACATGTTCTTCACCAGGAATCATATTTCTTTTGCCACAATAGTCATACTGTGTGTGTATGTATGGAGGTGATGTAGTCCTATGGATATCAATCATTTCATCATGTGTAATGGTCATGACCTCGGGAACCAATTTACCTAGAAAACACAAAACTTTGGAACTCGGAGTTAACCAGGAATAAGCCTTTCTCCCACAAACATAGTGCACATCATCTGGGAGGACATAATGTACAGTACAATCATTGATAATATCACACAATGTTTTGATGAAACTACCCATGTCTAGTGTCTCCATTTGTTCAAGACAAGTGTCGGCATGGATAACGTTTTGACAATAACCTAGAGGAACCTTCAAAATGGATACTCTCCTATGTCTGTTAATACGTCCTAGTTTATGATGTCCATCACTATTCCTGCTTATTGGTGGTCTTGAGAGTCTCCCATCAATACTAGTGTGGCGAGACATTGTCTAATCAGGTAGGTCAGCTTCCCAATCCTCCAGTCTCTTTACATGTGAGAGATTTAGACACAACAAAGACCGTTCTAAGGAGTATTGGCGAAGCTTTAGACTAGGGGACCTAGTGATATTATACCTCCCGTCTATGGACCTCCCTCCCCGTAATTCAAGGACCTCAGAGATGTTTAATGGGACTGGTACTAGTCCTATGTTATGCTGTCCCTGAGGCACATGAGAGCACACCCAGCACTCGGTTTGGTTAAAGACCTTACCCACTAGGGAGTGATAATATTCTAGAGGATGCCCGCCCAAATACAAATTACTATTGGTCTGGCATCGCTGAATGCACTTCTCTTCAACTAGGGAGTCACAGTACTTACAGATACAATATTCCTCAGACAATAGCCCCTCACACTGTCCCCGAGTTCCAGAGCTAGCAAATCTTTTCATAACCTCTGAACTGAGTTTAACAATAAGCTGTACTGATGGTTCTATCAACCTTCTCTTCAATGCCACTTCATCAATATCACTACCAGATCCTCTCTCCGTCATCTGTCCTCCTTAACAAAAATAGGATGTCCTAAAAAGAATACAAATAAGAAAAATCCTGGAACAAGAAAAAGTGTCTCTTTCTGCTACCTTCAGAGATGTGGTACTGATCATCAACACTTGGTACGGGCCTTCCCAGTGGTCTGTTATACAACCTGAGTGTAATAAATTGTGGATCATAACATATTCCCCAGAAACGCACAGTGACAGTAAAAGAAACAGTTTTTCCTTCCTGTCCCTAGATTCAAATCAGCGCTCCTTGGATTACACAAAAATGGACATTCGGATTCACAACACAGAATGAACATGCTTCTAACACATTGCGTTCTTAATCGTATATGACGCGTCTCCACCTTTTGTTGAGAACCAAAATCCGTAGGCTTTGCGAATCTTCTGGTAGCGTGATCTCCGCTGAAGAGCCCCCAAATTGTTATGTACGTCTAGTCGCTATCCAATGAACATTGTCCACTTCAAATAGTGTGGTTCCAACTCACAATGCGATTTAATAGCAAAGCAGCAGAGTAACAATTCAGTAAAATAAGTACAGCTGATTACATACGCAGGCGCCCTGGATCCAGCATACAGTCATTCAGTCCTGAAGTCTGTGGTTGAGAAGAGTGTCTGCTGGCCCCAGAGCTCCTGCTTATATACAGTTAGTGATACAGTGAAAACAATAGAGATGATTTGGCATGTTTTCATAGGTTCAGGCTTCAGGACAGTCCATTGAAATGCAGGTCATTGGCCAGTTCAAATAATGCCCTCCAAGGGTGGGGGTCAGCTCTCCAAAAAATGCATTCTAATCTTCCTGCCGAAAGCTGGTTCAAACTTTTCTATTTGCATTGCACACACAATACCATTCTGATTATTTATTCCCTATAATCCATATCTTGCATACGCAAGGTGCGATCTCTTAGGCGATTGAACCAGACGTCTGAGGATAAATAGGGGATTAGAATGATACTGGACATGAAATGTTTCCTGTATCCTGAACCTTAGATCTCACTAAAGTGTATTTAACATTATAATATTTCACTATAAACTCTGCTACATTTCATTATAAATAACTGTGTTGGAACTATTTTTAAGGTGAACTAATTACAAGTGTATGTGTTCGTGTAAATGTGCGTATAAGTGTCCGCACGTGTTGTGGTTAATTACGCTCCTCCACACCAAAGCGTGCTATTCTCATAATTTCAGACAAAGACAATCAGATTGATAGATATCAATTTGAAATAACCATATCCAATGATTTGACTTCGACAGCTGATAGTAGAGTTACTGAGGAGAGTTGAATTTGATGGACTGTTGTATTTTTTCACAATAATAATTATTTCACATTATAAATAAGATCGCAGACCTTACAAACAGAAGTTGCATCTCAATTTTGTATCGCAATACTCTGTAAAATTAAATTAGTATAAGTGAAATTTCACTTATACTATCTCACTTTTCACGCCTAAGAATTGCAAATGGAGAAAATATTTCATACTTGTCTACTTTTTATACCTTCTCTCTGGGAGGTGCTGGTCAGTATGAGCAACTTTGCCACCAATCTTAATCAAACGGACGAAGCAAGGCATGAGGTGATAATACTAATTGTCTTCACTCCTTGCTCTCTTCGTGTTCAAAGAGTTGGGTGGGGCTTAACATTGTACTTCGTGTCATTATGGCCTACCCGACCCATTTTGCATGCAAGTAAACTTTTTGAAAGAGAATTGCCTGCTCTCACTAGAGTTCTTCCACGAGTTCAGACTTTCCCCAGACATACTGTAGCATGACCTCAATGGGCTTTCTGTGGCCAGTGAGGCCATTAGTTCCTTGTGAAGTGATTAGCTGAATATTGGTTCAGTCCATAAATTGACTGTCTTCTTTGTGTCTATGTCATAGGTTCACTTTAAACACAACATACACTGTTTTTTTCAAAATGTCTGTTTTTTTCTAGTGATTTTACCTGAATATTCTCTGTTTATTCTACTCGGCATAATGCATTTGTACTTTAATGGTGTTTTCTATTGTTTTAACATAATAATAATCGGTGAGCATTCCTGACACTTGTGTCATGTTACATAGCTGGTGCTGATACATACCTACCAACAGTATTGAGTTCCTGTATCCAAAGGGATGTGACCTGGTATAAGGTGGCATGACCTTGGAACATAAAAGGGCATGATTTGAGCATTTTGGGTACATGACTTAATATAGTAATGCGCAATCTTACTGCAGGGGCCACATGGTGCTGCCCTCTAATCTTTAAAATGGTCACAGATTACCCTTAATCTCAGTAATAAATTAAAGCAATACATTTAATCAAATAAAGAGACACCTATCTGTAATAACATATCAACAGGCATTTTAAACAAGTATCACAAGCTATAACAAATCTGGCAATGAAGCAGAAAGAAGCTGGGGGCCAGATGTGACCCTAAGGATACCTGTTATCTAGGGATGAGCGCACTCGGATTTATGAAATCCGAGCCCACCCGAACGTTGCGGATCCGAGTCGGATCCGAGACAGATCCGGGTATTGGCGCCAAATTCAAAAGTGAAACTGAGGCTCTGACTCATAATCCCGTTGTCGGATCTCGCGATACTCGGATCCTATAAATTCCCCGCTAGTCGCCGCCATCTTCACTCGGGCATTGATCAGGGTAGAGGGAGGGTGTGTTAGGTGGTCCTCTGTGCTGTTTAGTTCTGTGCTGTTTAGTTCTGTGCTGTTTAGTTCTGTGCTGTGCTGTGCTGTGCTGTGCTGTGCTGTGCAGTGCTGTGCAGTGCTGTGCAGTGCTGTGCTGTGCTGTGCTGTGCTGTGTTCTGCAGTATCAGTCCAGTGGTGCTGTGTGCTGTGCTCTGTCCTTCTGAGGTCAGTGGTGCTGCTGGGTCCTGTGCTGTGTCCTGTTCAGTCCAGTGGTGCTGTGTCCTGTGCTCTGTGCTTCTAAGGGCATAGTTATTTCCCCATTATTCCCAAGTTTTTAAAAAATAAAAAAAAAGTAAAAAAAAATAAAAAATTAGAAATTAAAAAAAATATATATAATTATAACCAAATGTGCAAAACCAATCCAGCAGTATAAGTCCATTGGTACTGCAATATTACCAAGTTCACACATTCTGCAGTATCAGTCCAGTGGTGCTGTGTCCTGTGCTCTGTCCTGCTGAGTTCCGTAGTGCTGCTGGGTCCTGTGCCGTGTCCTGTTCAGTCCAGTGGTGCTGTGTCCTGTGCTCTGTGCTTCTAAGGGCATAGTTATTTCCCCATTATTCCCAAGTTTTTAAAAAATAAAAAAAAAGTAAAAAAAAATAAAAAATTTAAAAAAAAAAATAAATATATAATAATTATAACCAAATGTGCAAAACCAATCCAGCAGTATAAGTCCATTGGTACTGCAATATTACCAAGTTCACACATTCTGCAGTATCAGTCCAGTGGTGCTGTGTCCTGTGCTCTGTCCTGCTGAGTTCCGTAGTGCTGCTGGGTCCTGTGCCGTGTCCTGTTCAGTCCAGTGGTGCTGTGTCCTGTGCTCTGTGCTTCTAAGGGCATAGTTATTTCCCCATTATTCCCAAGTTTTTAAAAAATAAAAAAAAAGTAAAAAAAAATAAAAAATTTAAAAAAAAAAAAATATATATAATAATTATAACCAAATTTGCAAAACCAATCCAGCAGTATAAGTCCATTGGTACTGCAATATTACCAAGTTCACACATTCTGCAGTATCTTGTGCTACATATAATGGAGACCAAAAATTTGGAGGATAAAGTAGGGAAAGATCAAGACCCACTTCCTCCTAATGCTGAAGCTGCTGCCACTAGTCATGACATAGACGATGAAATGCCATCAACGTCGTCTGGCAAGCACGATGCCCAATCTCCTAGTACAGGGCATGTAAAATCCAAAAAGCCCAAGTTCTCAAAAAACAGCAAAAAAAGAAACTTAAAATCATCTGAGGAGAAACGTAAAGTTGGCAATATGCCAATTACGACAAGTAGTGGCAAGGAACGGCTTAGGCCCTGTCCCGTGTTCATGACTAGTGGTCCAGCTTCACCCAAGGATCTAAGCCCTCCTCCCCCCCCCTACAAAAAATTTAAGAGAGTTATGCTGTCAGCAACAACAACAAAACAGCAAAGAACTCTGCCTTCTAAACAGATGACATCACAAATCCCCAAGGCGAGTCCAAGGGTGTTGTTGGTTGTGAACCCTGACCTTCCCATCACTGTACGGGAAGAGGTGACTCCATCCAGCATTTGCAGCACGCCCTCTGCATATGCTGGAAGGATCACCCACAGTCCAGTTACAGATTTGGCTAATGAAGGTGTGAATGTTGTACACTGGGAGGAGGATATTGATGTAGCTGGCGCTGAGGAGGATGTTGATGATTATGATGCAGACAGATACCAAATTGCATTTCTCAATTTCTATTTATATTCTAGATTATATAACGGCTGAAAAGTTTTCTGTTTTACTCCTAGTGGAGAGGGGATCTGATGCAGACAGATACCAAACTGCCTTTGTCCATTTCTTTGTATATTTGAATTGCTAGTTCTACAGTCTATGCAGGCTGCTTTATTTATATTCAACTACAAGTGTAGGGCGGGGGGGGGGGGGGGCATAGATAGCCACCAAAGTAACGTGGTCCATTTAATTTCACTTTCTAGCTCCACAGTCTGTGCAGCCTGCTTTTTTTTATCTTCAAAGTATTTATATTTACAAGCCTTGCAATCTAAATTAACTAGAGGTAGTGACGTGGTAGAACTCCAAAAGGCAGTTTGGAAGCCCCTGTACAAACTGGCTCTATTTTACCTGAGTTGTCCCCCCTCCAGTGTGTACTCGGAAAGAGTTTTTAGTGCAGCGGGGAACCTGGTCAGTGAGCGGCGAAGGAGGTTGCTTCCTCACAACGTTGAAAAAATGATGTTTATAAAAATGAATAATCAATTCCTCAATGAAGTGCAGCACTGCCCTCCAGATACTACAGAGGGACCTGTGGTTGTGGAGTCCAGCGGGGACGAATTGATAATGTGTGATGAGGAGGAAGTACACACTGTAGGGGGAGAGGAATCAGAGGTTGAGGATGAGGACGACATCTTGCCTCAGTAGAGCCTGTTTAGTCTGTACAGGGAGAGATGAATAGCTTTTTTGGTGTGGGGGCCCAAACAAACCAATCATTTCAGCCAAAGTTGTTTGGTAGGCCCTGTCGCTGAAATGATTGGTTTGTTAAAGTGTGCATGTCCTATTTCAACAACATAAGGGTGGGTGTGAGGGCCCAAGGACATTTCCATCTTGGAACTTTTTTTTTGGCATTATATGACCAATCAACAGTCGTTTGCCATGTTCAAAAAGTAAAACCAAATCTTAAAAAATTCAAGAAATTAAACCAAAAGTAAAATGCCGTGTCATAATTTAAAACAAGAGTTTTTGACGTGCTCTAAAACTACTGTATTGTTGTTTATATTTTATAAACACTACACTTGAAAGCTTGAGTCTTTCAATAAAAAAGTAACTGTCCATTGCACGAATATTTGCAACAGGGACAATTTTAGGGTTAAGAAAGCCAACTGATAACACTTCGACGCTGTCTGTCTTTATAAACACTACACTTGGAAGTTGGAGGAGGTATTGTGGCCCCGGCACCAAATTTACTACCGGGGCCACTCCACTGTGCAGTCCATATTTAGGTGTATCAGATATTAAACAACGGTGACAGTTGATGCCCAATTTTTTAATTATATTGTGGCCTCGGTACCAAATTGTGTACCGGGGCCACCACACTACGCAGTCCAGATACTTGTTTGGTGGAATTCTGACACGTGGAGGGTTTTATTATTATTATATTGTGTGGACCACTCTATCTATACCACACTACAACTCTATATACCACTCTATTTCATACTTTAATTCTATTTCATACTTTAATTCTATTTCATACTTTAATTCTATTTCATACTTTAATTCTATTACTAATTACCATAAAGAGGAACAAAATAAACCAATTTTACCAAAAGTATAATATGACTTAGACTTACAAACACTACACTTGAAAGATCGTGCCTTTAAATGAAAAAGTCAGTCTTCATTGCACGACTATGTGCAACAGGGACAGTTTTTTGGGTTTACAAAGTCAAACAATAACACTTTGACCCTGTCTGTCTGGGATCTCAATGACGAATTGTCTGTACCATGTTTGGAGGAGGTATTGTGGCCCCGGTATCAAATTGGGTACCGGGGCCACCCCACTATGCAGTCCAGATACTTGTTTGGTGGAATTCTGACACGTGGAGGGTTTTTTAATTATATTGTGGCCTCGGTACCAAATTGTGTACCGGGGCCACCACACTACGCAGTCAAGATAGATAGATGCGTATTGCGTATCATAGATAAAGTACATTCAGTGGTGTGGGGCAAATTGAAAAATATTCAAAATGCACTGACATTATCAAAAACAAGAGGTTGTCACACGCTAAAACTCCAACATGTATATGATGGAGAGGATGGAGGAGCAGCCGTATGTGTAGTGTAATGCAGATCTGTTGAAGGTTTTTTATATATTTTATTGTGGTGCCCAGTGCCCACTCCTCTACGCAGTCCAGGTACATTTATTGGTGCGAATCATAAAAGTTCAGGGTTTTTAATATATATTGTCGTGACCCACTCCTCTACGCAGTCCAGGTACATTTATTGGTGCGAATCATAAAAGTTCAGGGTTTTTAAGATATTGTGGTGACCCACTCCTCTACGCAGTCCAGGTACATTTATTAGTGCGAATCATAAAAGTTCAGGGTTTTTAATATATTGTGGTGACCCACTCCTCTACGCAGTCCAGGTACATTTATTGGTGCGAATCATAAAAGTTCAGGGTTTTTAAGATATTGTGGTGACCCACTCCTCTACGCAGTCCAGGTACATTTATTGGTGCGAATCATAAAAGTTCAGGGTTTTTAAGATATTGTGGTGACCCACTCCTCTACGCAGTCCAGGTACATTTATTAGTGCGAATCATAAAAGTTCAGGGTTTTTAATATATTGTGGTGACCCACTCCTCTACGCAGTCCAGGTACATTTATTGGTGCGAATCATAAAAGTTCAGGGTTTTTAATATATTGTGGTGACCCACTCCTCTACGCAGTCCAGGTACATTTATTGGTGCGATTCATAAAAGTTCAGGGTTTTTAATAGATATTGTGGTGACCCACTCCTCTACGCAGTCCAGGTACATTTATTGGTGCGAATCATAAAAGTTCAGGGTTTTTAATATATCTTGTGGTGACCCACTCCTCTACGCAGTCCAGAAAGATACCTTGTTGCAACGTTTTGGACTAATAACTATATTGTGAGGTGTTCAGAATACACTGTAAATTAGTGGAAATGCTTGTTATTGAATGTTATTGAGGTTAATAATAGCCTAGGAGTGAAAATAAGCCCAAAAACTTGATTTTTAAACTTTTTATGTTTTTTTCAAAAAAAATCCGAATCCAAAACCTTAAATCCGAACCGAGACCTTTCGTCAAGTGTTTTGCGAGACAAATCCGTACCTCAAAAATAACGAAAATCCGGATCCAAAACACAAAACACGAGACCTCAAAAGTCGCCGGTGCACATCCCTACTGTTATCCATCACTGGTTTAATGTGTCTGGATTTTTCTATCTGAAATATTGGCAAATATGTTCATAGTAGAGTGAGCCTACAGAGTATACAACTTACCTTATACAACTTTCTAGGTTTTTTGTTTGCAAAACATTTGTGGCATTTAGGAAACAAAATTTATTATGTAAGAAATAAAAAAAAGTAATAGTTAAATCTACAAAATCAATTTTTTTTTTAATTTCTATTTAATTTCAATTTGTTTCTTGTTGTCTACTAAAAACAGTATAATACTTTGTATCTAAACTGGCTGTGAGATGTACTCTGTAAATTAAACAGGATTTCTGGTCTTGCTAATGAATCCTTAACTATGTATTATTACTCCCATACACTTGTAAATATCAAGGTTCTGAGCCCTTTTGATGTCATGGTAGTCCTGCAATAAACATATGAAGGACATAACATCAGTTTAACAAGAAACACATTTCCTTGTTCTTCATTTGTGTTTTTTGCATGTCAGAGGAGCCCGAGCCCTGGAGGCAGTCGCAGAAATGCTTTGCTCTCTACATCATGTTAGATTATGACCATTTAAAAGAGATTCATTTGTAATGGTTATTTGTTTTTCTCCACTCTAAAATGAGAAGAAAAACATCAGTAAAATAAAACAGTCTTTTGTGTGTTTATCTGTGAAGACAATGGGAGCATGTGCCTGCCAGAGATGGTTGTTAGTTTTGTATTCTTTGGAGGGGAGTGTATACGTGTACACATCATAGAGCAGAAAATGAGAATCCTTTGGTATCAGAATCCTCACAGGGAATCATTAGGATCTCATGCTGTTGACTAATTATGTGTCATGTCACTGATGTGTGTAGTGAACTGATAGCCTAATTGTGTTTGTAAGGCTAACCTCGGAACGGAGGTAAGCACGTATATTTGTACAAATCTCTTCCAAATACATTGAATCCCAGGATAGGAGATGGGGAAACATGTTGTGTGTTTATTAAGTGTCAAAAAACATCTTGTGTTGAGTGAATGCGAACAAACATTTGCAGATCAATGAAAATCTGAATGAAAATGAGTTGTGCTTATCTTGTTTTTATTTAACCCTTAAAATGTGGGAGCAACCCTTTAGTACTGCCATGATGCCTTTCTCAAAGGGTCGAAAAGGCAGACATTTACTTGTTTTCAGTTAATAGAGGTCATTGTACTGTTTAGAAATATGTTGAAAGTAAGCTGATAATTAAAGTTGAATGCATACGTAAGCTGAGCAGCAATCTATGGCAATGAACTGTAAAAGGGAAGTTAGATGTTCCCCTTGTGTGGTCGATCATCTCCATTGGCTTAGTTTCTATTGTGCCACTTTGGAACCCATTCTCCCAGTTCTTTCCTTCACTGTAGAAGTATGGCTGAAGGAGGGGAATGGATCGTGATGTCAGGCAATGGGTTATGTGACACTGACCAGAGTCTCCCAAATGTCAAGAAAATACAATATAGCCAAGAAGTAACATGGGAACAATAGAGAGTCTAGTTACACTAATCCCAGAGTTTCAGGTTACGTAGGATGAGAGGGGATACAGTGTTCTTTTGATTGATTGCATGGGATGACAATTGAGAGACCAAAGGATTTTGCCCTCTGGTGGGTCCAATCCAAGAACCTGGATAAAATGTCAGCATTATAAACCTGTTGGAAACCTGCCACTCATGCTTACGATGTTTTAGAAGAGAGAAGTTATGCTCTTTTTCAGATTAATTGAAGCAGTTAAAAAAAAAAGTGGAGGCAGAGAAATCTGACAGAAGCATTAGAAATTAAAAACAAAAGACTCACATTGACAAGTACACAATGGCGGTAGCGGGCCACATATTTAATGCCGCCAAATGTGCAATAGCAGTTGCTTGGAAACAGCCCGAACCCCCTGTCCTTCCTGAAGTGATTAATAGAATTTGGCAGACTACCAATGTTAACATATCACGAGTATCATTAATGATCGCCCCAACAAATTCCGTGCCATTTGGAACCCTTGGCTCTCCTATCATAGGACGGATCTTTAGAGGTCTTCTCAAAATAAAGATCAATGCCTTTAGTCTCATTAATTTATTGTATGCAGTAATAAAATATGTTTCAAAAAAACAAAAACAAGAAAACAAAATTATTATGTTTTAATGTTCCAACATACACTAATACTTACTATGGAAGATCACATTTATTAGTGATTATTTAAGGTTCAACAAGGAAGATAGATTGTAGACTCCTTGTTAAATCAGTTTACATGGGTAGCATCTAAATGACTCCTGAAGAGCCACAGCCATTGAGGATGAAACAATATTTTTATGTTTAACCATAAACTACTTTTATAGATAAACCTAATTGAACAAGTTCACCAAGTATTGTAGAGTATGTGGCCCCATCATAGACTATCAAAATCTGATCTTATTAAATTTTGTTGCATTTGATCCCAAGAGGGTAGAAAATCAGGTTCACCACATCTGTGAGGTGATCGGTTGACCTTTACACAGTGGGGAGTCAGCAGACAATGTCTGCTGCAATCTGATTGTATGGAATCATTCTAATCTGATCATGTGATCTATCTAGTGTGTGTGCCATTGCTCTCATTTCAATTATCCAGTATGATCAGATTATGTAATGTATGGCTAACATGAAATGTGGAAACACCTGAAAAAAGCACATGGTGAAAAAAGTGAAGCGTCACTTTAATTTTCTAAACTTTAAACTACCCCCTTTATTTTCCTAAAATACTGCTCAATTTAGCCTAATTTATGTTGTGAATTAATCATGGTGGCGAGAGAACATAGGTGTCATTTATTACATTTGTCACTTTGGTATGTTTTAAGCTTTTAATTATATTTGTAGAAGTGCACATAGAAAGGCATGTTCCTACAGCAGTGTTACTTTAAGGTACAATATGCATCATATTTAAACTATAGGACGAAATTTCAGCTTTGCTGTAAGAAAATCATGTCTCTCTACAGATAGCAAAGGACTGCACAGTCTCCCTCAAATCTCATTACCCCATTTTACTCATACAAATAGCATGTTAGTGCAAAAGTAGGCTCATGAGTGCTTAGCAAGGAAGGCCCCCAATCTACCAAACTCCTGCCATTGGCCTGTAAAAACCTTAGCACCCCTGCTGACACCGCCATCTTTGGCCACAAAACCATGCTTGTCCCCATAAAACCAGGTGGAATTGGTCAGCAGTAGGCAAACAAATAAACATTAATGCTGCTGTTTCACACTTTTACAGTTTGTAAATGACCATCCCTGTCTTATTTTGCTGTATACTGTACATCACTATACCATGTCCAGCCTGATGCCACAAATTCAGCCACTAACATTTTGTTGCAGGGATAGAAAGTTAAACCAAATCCTGAAATGCTTATATCTAATGCTACGCATGTCAACTGTGCAGCTTAAGGTGAATATTGTCCAGGTTCAAAGCATAGGTGCAGTAAAATCCTCACAGTACCGTTACAGGATATAATACAGGCATATCAAACTCAAATGACAGAGTTCTACTATGAGTGGGTAACACTTTGAAAGGTTTGTGTTGGTTATGAGAGGAAAGAAATGCTAAAGCTACAGTGCTAACTTGAAAATATTACCTCCATAAAAACAATGTGTGTATAAATGAGACAATACCAGGTAACACTTGTTTTTGTTTGTTTAGTTACTAGAACAGTTATTCAGTAACTAGTGCATTGCTTTCCACAATTTAATAAATTGTCTCTTGAAATGTTTACATGGACACCCTTAGGTGATGCACACACAGACATCAGTCACAGACATCTTCTTGCTGAAAACAGGATGTTCATTGTTCCTTCACACTAAACAGTATACTTTAGTTAGGATGACACAGTAAACAACATCAAGCTGCATACACCTCCTTGTGACCCTAATGATGACTAACGCAGTCCAGCTCTCTAGTCACTGGCCGACTTGTTCAGCATCAGTCACTCAGTCCGCAACACAAAGCAACTAATTATGCTTCCTCGAAAGCACCAGCTAGCTGAATCCTTAATTGATCACACCCAGGTGCTCCACCTGTGTTTCTGTGCTGTGTGTAGAAGAGTGTGAAAACGTAACCCTGTCTGCAGCCTATCCCAGGGAAATTCTATATATATATATATATATAATATATCATGAGGCACATTTTGTACACACCCCCTACATGGATTGTATACGTTTGTTTAAGGGTGGACAATATATAATATTCTGAGAATGTGGACTTATCCCATGAAGGTAAAATGTGTATACTTTGAGGCTGCTTAAATGCAAACATGCTGACACAGTTCTGGGGTCATAGGTTTGATTCCATCTAAGGCCTTGTCCGTGTGGAGTTTGTATGTTCGTGTTTGTGTGGGTTTCCTCTGGGTGCTCCGGTTTCCTCTACAGTCCAAAATGGGACAAAATGAACTCTACTGTGTGTATGTGTTTGTGTAGGGAGTTTAGAATATAAGCTGCAATGGAGCAGGGACTGATGTGAATAGTTACATATTCTCTGTACAGTACTGCATAATATGATTGGCACTATATAGATAATAGTAATAAATTGAGGTGCCATTTAATGCCATAGTATGCCATGCAAATGAAATAGAATAAGGAAGGTACATCCGTATATTGAGAAGCAGAAATGTATTCATTAGAATTCATCAGAGCTTTTGATTTGAAAGCCAAAACCAGATAAACAATTTCATCAGTATTGATGAGATCCCATAATAAACACCCATGACACAAGAGTACATATATTTTCCAGCCCACTGTGTTTTACAGGCAAACACGTTCATCTTTTTCAATCTCTTGGCAAATAAGAGAAATATGAAACAGAGGAATCTGCCAGTGCTCAGAAATTTATTATAGCTGGTGTCTGCAGAGCATTCTATAGCATGTACAGTATTATATGGTGAAAATATAAAATGCATGTTGAGCCCCTGCTGGTTACTGTTTCATCTGCTGTGCCGTCTGCAAAACCTCAAATCTTTGCTGGCTGCCAGAGCGTGCATGCTACGGATGAAAACTGCCTATAAACTGGCAGATGACGGCACACTGGGGATCCTCTAGAATCCTCCTTCATCTCTTCCTGTATCACATAGAAAGAAAGATGAAAATAATTATTTTCTATGTTATTTTTTATAACTTGTACTGTGCTGTAAATAATAACATTTAAGAGAAAATACATCAACTAAGTAAAATTCTGTAGTTCTGCACAGTACTATAAACTCCTAAATGGTGTTCAAATGGAAATGGCATCATTGGGTACTTAATGCAACAGAAAGACTTTGTTGATCCTATTTATATAATATACTGAGTATGCCTCAATTGCAATTCTAGATGTCAACGTATACATGTACTGTTTTAAAATTGTAATTTCTCTTTACAGAGAAAAAAAATGTTGTGCTGAGTCATTTGCATCATCAATGGGTGTCTTTGATTTTTGCAAAGCACACAGCAGTATATAGCACATGTAGGTAACATTGGCACACAGCGGTAGCTAAAAGGAAAAGTGGTGCAAAATGGAATTCTCCTTGTTGAATCTTAAAAAGGACATGCACACTTTAACAAATCAACCACTCCAGCTTTAAGGAGTGCCACTTTTGTGGCTGATGTGCTTGGTTTGTTTGGACCCCCACAAAACAAGCTAACAATGGGCTTAAGGCACCTAAGGTAACAGTGCTGTTAATGAACTCTACTGTGGCAAGATGTTGTTGTCATCATCCTCAGCCTCATCCTCACCCACATCAGTTTGTACATCATCCTCACACATTATTAATTCATTACCGCTGGAATCCACCATTACAGAAGTCTCTGTATTTTGATGTAATTGGCGGGAAAAGCCTTCCTCGTGGAAATTGTGGTTCATTTTTATCAACATCACCTTTTCCACATTTTGAGGAAATAGCCTCCTATGCCGATCGCTGACAAGGTTCCCGGCTGTGCTGAAAACTAATTCCAAGTACACACTGGAGGGTGGGGAGCTTAGGCAGTGCAAGGCGAGTTGGTACATGGGGCTCCAAATGTTTTCCTCCCAGTATGTAAAGGTGTCTCAGTATGATGTGTCTATTTCTATGCTGTCATTAAAATAATCCTCCACCATCCTTTGGATGTTAATAGTAGGATCAGGTGAAGTTACGGCAGAGGTGTCACATTTTTTGGTCCATTCTTTTAGACTAGACCAGGTTTCAAAATGTTGTGCAGAGTCATCTGCATCATCCCTGGGTCTCTTGGGAAAGCTAAGTTTTTTCCTAGCAGCAGTTGAGTGAGAAACTGAAGGAGGAGGCTCTGTCCTGTCACGTAACACTTGAGCTGTCATCTTGCTCACCAGGACCTCCTTGCATCTCTTGAGATCTGGGTCAGTTGGAAACAAAGAGAAGACATATCATCATCATCATCATTTATTTATTTATATAGCGCCACTAATTCCTCAGCGAACCCATTCACATCAGTCCCTGCCCCACTGGAGCTTTACTGTCTAAATTCTCTAATATAGACACACACACTCACACACAGACAGACAGACAGAGAGGGAAAGACTAGGGTCAATTTTGTTAGCAGCCAATTAACCTACAAGTATGTTTTTGGAGTGTGGGAGGAAACCGGAGCACCCAGAGGAAACCCCCGCAAACACAGGGAGAACATACAAACTCCACACAGATAAGGCCATGGTCGGGAATCGAACTCATGACCCCAGTTCTGTGAGGCAGATGTGCTAACCACTAGGCCACTGTGCTGCTCAAGACATAGCTCTTAAACCTAGGATCAAGCATAGTCGCCAAAATGTAGTGATCCAATTTCAAGATTTTGATAACTCTTGGATCATGGTGGAGCGAACAAAGTACTTGATTTACAAGTCCGACATACTTAGCGTAATTGCTTTGTTTAATCTCCTCCTTCAGTTTCTCTAGCTGCGTTTCCAAAAGTCTAATTAAAGGAATCACTTGACTTAAGTTAGCAGTGTCTGAACTCACTTCACAGGTGACAACTTCGAATGGTTTCAGCACCTTGCACAACATGGAAAGTGTTCTCCACTGCGCTTGAGTAAACTACATACCCCTCCTTTCCCAATGTCATAGCTTGTGGAGTAAGAGTGGATTGCTTTTTGCTGTTCCTCCATCCTCAGAAGCATATACAGGGTGGAATTCCACCTTGTCACCACCTCTTACTTTAGTTGGTGGCAGGGCAAATTAAATTGCTCTTGTAGCTACTGCAATCTTCTACATGCTGTTGTCAAATGCCGGAAATGTCCAGATATTTTACGAGCCACAGAAAGCATCACCTGCACGTTCCTGTCATTTTTTAAAAAGTTCTGCACCACCAAGTTTATTGTGTGAGGAAAACAGGGAATGTGATGGAATTCACCCAGCTGTAATGCTCTCATATTATTGGTGGCGTTATCAGAAATGACATATCCTGAAGAGAGTCCAGGTTAAGCCACGTTGCAATGACATCCCTTAGTTTTTGTCACAGATTGTCAAATCTATGCCTCTTAGTGAAGCCAGTGATACACAGAGTAGCCTGCCTCTGAAAAATGTGATGTTCTGGGGTACATGCTGCTGCTGGTCCTTCTGGTGAAGGCGAATCACCAACCGAGTGGGCTGTCACAGTCATATAATCTTTAGTTTGCCCAGTTTTGCTTGTCCACATATCTACAATTAAGTGTACAGTGGGTAAAATGGCATTTTGTAGCCCAATAATTACATTTTTACGAACCTTCTGGTAGAGGTGAGGAATAGCTTTTCTAGTAAAATTGTGTCATGATTGAATTTGGTAACGGGGACACAAGACCTCAAGTAACTGTCTAAAACCAGCTGCATTAATAGTGGATATTGGATACAGATCTAATACTAGCATAGTCGCCATGACTTCTGTGATCCGATTTGCGACTGGGTGACAGCTTTCATACTTGCTTCCTCTTGCAAAGAATTGTTTAACAGTCAATTGTTGTAAGCTACTAGTAGTCTTCTTCTTGGTCTGCTGCTGGGATGAAGATCCACCCCCAGCAGCAGCAGCAGCAGTGGGACTAACCCTCAAGAATTCTTCTGAGAAATCTAGGATAGTGGAGGAGTCATCTAGCCTTAGCAACTTGGATGCAGGAGTAACTCGGATCGCTACTGAGGATATTGATGAGGAAGGTGTTGTGGGTGTCAGGATCTACCAGAGAGAAGGGACCTAGCTGATGCTGGACTGCTTGTTAATATTTTTTTTAGCATAAGTTTCGTATCATGGTTCTTAGATGGTTAAAGTCCCTACCTCTACTGACTGTGGCTTGACAAACGCTACAAATGGCTAGACAACTGTTGTCAATATTTGGGTAGAAATAATTCCGCACATAAGAGGTGGATTTTTTGGTCTTATGCCCAGGCATGACAATGGAGTTCTTCTTATCACGTGCAAGAACTGCTTCCACTGGTGCATGACTTATACAAACAACATCATCCTCATCAGCATCCTCATTAGCGTCGTTGTCAGCTACACAAATATCCCTCTCATCCTGTTGCAATTCCAAAGTGGCATCCTCAGTTTGTGTCTCACCGTCTACACCTGGGCTGCTCATGCACACATCTGTAGAAATGCTGAAAGGGGCCTTCTTTATAGGCAGACTATCAGAAAGGTCAGGCTTACACATAGCACTTGTGAATAGATTCTCCTAAGGGATTTGTGTCATTTCTGAATCTGAACATACATTTTCCTCTAATGCCTTACTGTTTTCTTCCGGCTCGGCTTTTACACGTAAAAAAAGTATTTGGACACCACTTTTGGATTCAGAATGACAAGGTCTTGCTTGGTCATGACTGACTTTACAATAAGATGCCTCAGTGACAGCTGCAGAACTAGCACTCATAGAGAAAGGCGAAGGCCTCATTTGTTCCTTGCCACTGCCTGTGTAGAATGACGTGTTGGCCATTTTATTTTTTTCTGCAGATAACTTTGCCTTGATTACAGATTTATTTTCCTCACCAAGGTGAAAGGTGTTTTTTTACATTTTTGTCTCCCTGACTTAAAAGCACTATGCACTTTAACATAGGCTTTAGCAGATGACATAGAAGACTTACAATCATCATGAATGGTGCCAGCAGCTGCTTGGTGCTCCTGGTCTTCTGAGTACTGCTGTGAATCCATTTTGATAACACAGTAAAATGTGAATGCAGATTTTTAAGAACACTGCCAGCCCTATTATTTCAGCAATGACAATTAGCAATGGAGCTGTACTGTTTGTGTCAAGTATATCACACAAGTCCAGTGCCTTGTTTTAAGTAGCCGCAGCTAGTTTCATTCACCTGCAACAAAATATAAACAAAGACATAGTCTGTCCAGCTTTTATTTAATACACAGGAATACCTTCTTTATAGTGAAGGACCTAGAGACCCACACACATACAAAATGACAGCAGAACTTACTGGTCTTACTTACTGCACTTCCTATGCATCAGCTATATCTATAATATAAATGTCTAGTAGCGTGTGTTAGTCTGTCTGTGTGTGGAAAAAATGAAACCAAGCTGCTGCGCCACCTGCTGGGCGGAGTTATACACTGACCTACTAAATTCTTAGTGTGTGTGGAAAAAAAATTCAGAAAGGGCTGAAATTTGGTATACTAAGATGTTTTTAATTTGTTAATTTAATTTGTTAATTGTTAAAAGTGTTTATAAAGATTTAAAAAAATTATATATATATTTCTTGAAGGAGAAGTGACAGTTGGGAGTGGTTGGTGGTTGCCGGGGGTGACAGTGGGGAGTTTTTAACAGCTTAAGTAGCTTGATTTGACTAGAATGCATGAGTATCTTGCACGGGTTAACTGACCTACTAAATTCTTAGTGTGTGTGGGAAAAAAACCCTCAAAAAGGGCTGAAATTTGGTATACTGATATTATTGACGAGTTGGCAGCCTCAGAAGTCGGAAAGGGGGCGGAGCCTAAGTCGCCCCACCCTAACAACCTCCCGGGGAACAAACATTTTCTAGAATGCATGAGTATCATGCACGGGTTAACTTGTATATATATATATATTTTCAATTTATTTTCACTTCCAGTTCCACTGTACATGTGTGAACCAGCAAAGTTGCGTCTTGCATACATACAGGCAAGGAAGACTGGCTGGCGAAGCAGTAAGGGGCTGATCAGGCAATAGTTTAATCGTAAATTGCAGTGTTACAAGATTTCTGTCTGTGAGCTACGGGGCAATAGAAAATCTATGTTATGGCCACAAATTGATAAATAGGGGCCAAAGTAAGAAAATTGTCCAAATATTAGTATAGCACAGAGATCCAGCTTTATTGATTATTCTTAACTGGCATTGTACACATTACAACTACCCTTTTTAGGTATAGAGTGGCAAACCAATTCACAGAGAGACTACTACCCATTTTATGGAACAACATTTGCCTATGGAAGCTGTTATGGTGAATTTATATAAATGAGAAACTCTAACCTTAGCTCTGGAAACTGTGCTTTATCATATTCTAAAGAGTTATGTCAGTTTGTATCTGCATATCCAAATGCTTATAAGAATTTACAGAAGTTTTGTGATGAGAGACAAGAACATTAGTCCTATCAGTCATGTCCTCCAATAAACCTTGTACTATGAAAACAAACTAATTTAGATAGTTGCATTATCTCCACTATGTATATATGTGTGTATGTATATATATATATATATATATATATATATATATATATATATATATATATATAAATATTTTAATTATGTGTAACTTATGAAAAAATGCTTTATTTAAATGATAAAGCATTATTCTTATCATTATCCTCTGATATCGCCACCCTGAGCTGGCCATAGCGTAAGTATTCCTGCAACACTACTTCTAAAGCCGCAGTCCTTCAATAGGCTTTAATATGAGAAGCCCAGGGAGCTCTACCTCTGGTGAAAACAACTTCTATTTGCCAGAGAAAGAGCCTTTTCTGCAAAAACAGAAAACTTTTGTGTGGATGAGTCCTTATTTAATAGTGGTTTAATTGTAACATGATTAGTGAACCACCCCTTATTACACTTACCTTCCCCCTATAAAAAAGGATTTCCCCCAGAAATCCACTTGGTTACCTAACCTAAGTCCTTCCAAAGCTCACAATAGAGCTCTGGCAATAAATCTCTATTGTACAGATATGGGTGGCATTCCTCCCTACAGTTGCTTATTTGTTGTAAGTTGAGAGAAGGTTAGTTTATTTTCCATGGACCACAGACTGAAAAGAAATAATATGTATAACATTCTAGGGAGGCAATACACAAATAGAACTGTGCCACTTGATTATTAAACTGTCATGGAAGCTGATATTCATGAGCGATCACTTTTTTAAATTAAATTATTTCTCAGGAAAAGAACATTCTTGATTGAAGCAGGAAAACCGATCTCCAGAAATATATATATTTTTTAAAATAAGTAATATTAATTTTCCTGAACAGTATCTCTGCACATGCAGTAGTTGAGTTTTCTTTCTTTCTAATTAACCACGTTGAGATTGCAAAATTGACTGGTGTGATCTGTAAGTATGTAGGAGAAATAGCATTACTAGGAGAACATTAATCACAAGTTGCAACAAGTCTTGGTCTGACATATCCACTATACATGAGGCATAATTCTAAACAAAAAAATTATAAAGAGAACAGTACTGTTAAAAGTCAAATTTACATAGCTTTTAAACAATCTAAAAGACAGAGATAAATCAAATCTTGTTGAGTAAAACCTCATTAGCAGCCAGTCTTTGCATAAACAGATCTTTTTAGGGAGCTTTATCATATATTTGAAAGGTTAAGACAAGTATAGTTCTCATTTAACTTGAGTTCTCATTTTGAGATAAAAAAGAATAACTAATTGAAATGGAAATAAGTGTAAATATAAACAAACATCAAATTAAAAGATCTAAAGCGCCAATCAGAATAATCCAAGCATAGTTTTGTCTAGGTTGTTTTTTCACAGCATAGTTTGCAATCATTTACTACTGCATAACAGACGTTATATTAATGAATTCACTGGTGTTTGTACACATTTGTTTCTGTGTGCAAAAGAACTGTTCGCTTGGATAAGTTTGTGCTTTGTAATGTTAGATCATATTTAAAGCATATATGCTCTCACCAATGGGGTCTTGAGGTTTGATTAATTTATAGTTGAGCATAAGGTAAAGGTAAGCAAATCTGTTCTGTTGGGACAGCATCCAGCAAGTAGCAGTTTTTGGCTACTGTTCCTCCATATAATTACTCCAGGTACTCTACACCACTGTGTAGTGCTGAAAACATGAACATAGTGTAGGGCACCAGTGCTGGAGGGACCTAGTGGCCACTAAAATTGGTACAGTACATGTACCTAGTAGTGAGTAGCTTTTTTACCCTTAGAACAGCCTGATGACATTGATGCATGGGATCAACAAGGTGCAAAACAGCTACTGATTGCATTTACAAATATTGCTTTATTATTAAAGATCTTATCAGGAGATGATACTGATCATGGTGAAGAAGACGTCCCTTTTTCCTGACATGTCACTACTAAAGTAAACAATTTTGCCGTTTGAACAAAAATTATTTTACCATTATATGGTCACATGGACATTACACAATAATTTAGTGATCAAATAATAACAAATTAAGACCTGAGATAATGTACATTTTATCTTATTCATAAATGACCTTGTGGGTTGTGATGTCTGAGTCTTTAGGTTCATTGTTGCATGTTATGCAGACAAGAGACGCTGTAAATATGATCAGATCAGGGCAGGGCAGGATGTATGACCACTTTCAAGTTGTTGCCTTTGTTTGTTTTATTCAAATTGTGCTTTAAAGAGCATGATATACAGGGGTTCTTAACCTTTTTTGGCTATGACCCAAATTATGTCATTTAATCAGATTTGTAACCCATTGTTCAAGTATTTCATTAATAATTATACTTTTTTTTAATTGCATAGTTGTTGTCTACAAATTAAGTTTATTATTACAAATACAATAAATAGAAATCTGGTTATTTGTAGAAAATAATAATAAAACATGAGTAGTAATTCCTAGAGATTAGTGAAATTGTCCTATCTGTTCCATGAAATATTTGTCTTGTTTTGGCCATGAAAATTTGAACGATTATCTGGACACATTTTGATTGTCTGTTTAAAGTCCTACCCCAGTTAACAGGAAACTAATCCCTCAGCATTATCAGTGCTCAACAAGACACCTTTCAACCTGTAACCCGCCCCAAATACCGTAGACACGGGAAAAGTATTTTCACACCAGGCAAATATCTAAATAAAGAATAAAGTTTATTTGACACAAATGTTCAACATTGGTGCTATATCACATTTAAAGACCAATTAAGCAATCATTCTGTAGAATTAAAATGCAACACATAGGGGAAACAGAACATCACAGTTACTAATTTCTTAAACCAGTTCCTGGGGTATCCTGCTTTAGCATAGTCCAGCTGGAACCCAACTTTCCACACTTTTACTGCCAGTGAGGCAATAATCCTATTATGGGGAATGACGTTAAGTTTCACCATGTTTTTGGCAGGCACACACCATCACAATACCCGCAGAGATTGGGTAGGAAGGAACATAATGACTGGTTCTTACAGTCTTACTTTAAAGCCTTTGATCCTTGGCAGTTAAGCAAAAGCCGTAACCTCTTTTCAGTCCAATTTTGAAGGTCTCCAGAGTTTCCCGTTGCACAAGTCTCTCCCTGGTCTCTGGGCACAGCTCTTTTTATCACTGTTTCTTGGCTTCTGGCGACAGGGAAGGAGCTCTCTTTTCTGACTATCCAACTGGCTGCCCTTATCTCCCTGAATAAGGACCAAGGCTTTTTTGCACTCTGTGAATATAATGGGCTCTGCATTTGCTAGTCACAAGAATAGGGCTCTGTATTTACTGTATATAATTTGGGTTTACTGTGCTGGTATAAAGTATCTGCTAGTATGTGTGGCATCAATGCTAGGTTGGGTAAAATGCATGAATGGTAATTGTAAATAGAGGTTGTGGATGAGTGGGATTGTAATAGATTGTAAGCTTGCGAGCAGGGTTCTCTTACCCCTCTGTATGTATTACCCAGTATTGTTTTATTAATATTTGTTACCAATTGTAAAGCGCTACAGAATTTGCTGGAACTATATAAATAAATGTTGATGATGATGATGAGTGACATGGTGGTTGCATATGTTATCATTGTAACATAATATCTCTCTGTCACTATATAAATCTTGAAATCTTTAGATTATTTTTAGCTACATAATGCAGATTGCACTCCTAGCTAACCCTAACCTTAATATGCCCTCCTAGCTGTATTTGGACATCTTAGCAGTTTTGAACTTTTTTTTTTTTTTAAGACATAGCAGACACTAGACAATCTCCCATTACGTCACACATGTTTACTGTAGCTGTAAACTCCCAGCAGTAGCCATTATCAACATATTCCATTTATTAGTCTGTGCTATGACTCAAAGAGAAAAATACTGTCTCTTTTTTTTCTTGGTGGTCACCACCTTCACACCAAATGAAGAGCATGGTTTGCATAAATCTCTTAACATATTATGTTATTTTAAAGAATACATATTATTTATATAATACACAAATGAGCCTTCTTTAAATATAGACTCCTGTAAATATTATCTGTATTAACTGTGAGTTCTCTTATTATAGTTCTTTATTAGAAAACCAGGGCCAGATTAAGTGTTCAGGCAGCCGCAGGCTAATACACTCGTATCGCCATCCACGCCAGCCTAATACATGGTATATAATATCAAACTCATCCTTCATTTAAAATCCAGATTCCTTCATCCACACCAATGTTTATGTTCCCATGTTTTCGAAGCTCAGTTCCACGTGGAATTTGAAAAGGGTCACAGCAAAATATTTTTGTCACTCGTTTGGTTTTCATTAAAATCTGCACTGTATAGCAGAATGGAGGTATGAACAAGCACTACTTATGGTGGAGGTGGAGGGGAAGGGGGGCTGCCATGCCTGTGCTTGTCGCCATCCAAATCACTCATATTCGCTTATTCTCAAGCACCTGCCCGAGGATGACTCATTGTCTTCAGCTTTTATCGTAGGAAGACGTCAACATTTTTATTTCATTTTTTTCCTTACTTTGAAGAACAACTATTCTCTTAAATTTTCTACTGTATTTTACCTCCCCCTGTATTAATTTTGTGCACCTCCCCACACAAAAAGCCTTACGCTCTAGGCTGCAGCCTACTCAGCCTATTGGATAGTCAGGCCCCAAAGAAAACTTGTGTATTATAAGAAATAGCAAACCCTCCACCGTAAATTTTTACAGATATTAGAAATCACCTTCAATAACTCCTTTTAGACTTCTATCTTCTTAAAAGTACAAGTAAATCTAAACATTGAAGTGGAACCAATGTGAAAGTTGTCACAAATTAAAATATAAACGTTACCCTTTCAGAACTTATTTTTGTAAAATATCTCTAAAATATCCACGTCTACTATATATAGATAGATAATATCTCTGAACATTATTAGTAGCTTACTACCATGGGGGTAGTTGAGATTTTCCCAACTGTTTTCCCAAGACTGGAGTTCTATTGATCATATTAAACAGGAAGACACCTGCTACTATAAGTCTGCAGCAGGTTAATTGTCCTAGCTATCACATAATGCTTTGATACTGTCTGCTGGAATGAAATGTAATCTGGTTTCTCCCTATACAAAAGTAGTCAGCTCAGTCGTTTAATTGCTTCTTCAACACTGAGGCTCAATAAAAGAATGAAAGACTGCACAACCAACCTCTTAATTTCTACTGCTGTTTAGGAATTTCTGTTCACTACTGCATGCATCTAACTGTAGTCTCTGTGGGGATCATTTATAAAAGAGTCCTTTAGGTAACTGAAAATATTTTGGCATTAACCACAACAACCAATTAGAAGCTTGCTTTAATCTCCTAAACTGTACTAGAAAATGAATCTGATTTGTTGCTGTGTGCAACTCCACCCTTTCTACACAGGCACCTGTTAAACAGTTTTCATAAACACCCCCTTTTATGACAGCTTATCTGTCACAGTAATTGCGTCAATCATCAACAGGCAAACAGTTATAGTAGTTGGTGAAAGACCACAGCAGGATAATATTAGTCACTGAGTTAGTTAAATGTAATAGGGTTGGCAACAATTATTCGCCCAAATAAGAGGCAGGCGTAAAAGGCAGCACTACCTGTCATGAAAAAAATTGCTTGTAAAATTATGACAATGAATGAGTACTGTAACTAATTTTTCATGAGCAAATTATTGCAGAGTATAGTACACAGCCCCAATGACGTTCATAATAACATCATCAGATTATGAATATCCGCTATGTAGAGTTGAGCCATATCTTGTGCCAAGTCTTATATAGAGAGCCATATTTGGTGCTGGGTCTAATTCACAGAGCCATGCCCAATTACAAATATAATATGCAACCCAATTACAAATATAATAAGCAGAACACGTATATAAGTAGAGCCGTATAGGTTGCTCAGTCTAATATGTAGATTGCCCAGTGTAATGTGTAAAATCATATCCTTATCTGTTGTCCAATCTGGTATGCAGATCCATTCCTGGCGCCAAGTCTAAAATGAGCAACGACATCTGTTGCCCGTTCTCATATACAGACCTATATCTGGTGCTAATTCTAACATATGTAGAGTATCACAATGTCTAGTGCTCAATATAATTTCTAGACCTATATTAGTAGCCAAGTATAATATGCAGAGCCTTATCAGGTAGTATATAGATAGCTACTACTGCAATCAGCTCTCTTTCCTTATCAGCTTGCTCCCGATCACACAGTCAGTTTACTGGCTGATATCAATTTTCTGTCCTGCAACCAATTCTAACAGCCAGCAACCATATCTTGTAATAAAAGATGCTGCCAGATCCAGCTACTGATTACTAATTTAAGAAAAAGCTTGACTAATACTGTAACACAGAAACTTCAGCTCACATATATTAAATGGTGTTAGAAGTGTCCTATTTTATATTCTAATCTGGTACCATCTTACAGATCGTGCAACCTGCCGGGATACCATGGAGCATTTCAAACCTCACCTAGAGCTGAGTCTAGCAGGCAGTGTGGGTGACAACTGGATGGGATGGGAGCAGAGCCTGCACATTTATCTATCAGTCATTAAAGTCCACTTCTATGCAGAACAATTTAAAATGGCTTGAATGCTGCACTGTGTTAGGAACAAAGCTCTAAAGATTTTAAATAGCATGCAAAAGATATATACAGAGTCTGAACACCATGCACTAGAACAACCCTTAAAAGCATTTAGAGCTTGTTGTGAACCCGGGAAGAACACTATTTTTTTTAAAAATATAATTTTTGGAGGCACAAGTATGATGAAAAGCCAGCATTGAGAACCTGAGTAGATTTACTAAAAATTGTGTTTGGTGGTGGTTTTAAACCACATGGGTGCAAACTAGCAAGAGACACTTGCTTTGGGACCACTGTAAATGAAAATATATATGAATAAGAAGTGTAAAGCTCTGTAAAAAGAAGATAGAAGTCTTTTATTGAAGTAATAAAATTACACTTGCACTTTTAAAGCAATAAAACAGCATATCAGTATGAATTACACTGGACAATTTCTCAAAGTTACGCGTTTCAGAGCCACCCTTCACAAGCAATAAGGAGACACAACAGTACAGATGATTTCATATATAAGGGAAACTCTTAGCAGGGCTAATTAAAATAATTAACCTAATAACCAACTTTTGTATGTGATTAACAATAAAAGCATATAAAGCTGTAAAAGTATCTTAGTGTAAAAATCTAAATATTTATGGATAAAGTATTTATATTGTTGCACTGTCTTTTATCCACAAATATTTATATGACTTCTATAAGCTACTTTCCTTGTCCTGTTGGTTAGTTGTTTAACAGCCATATTCTGATTTTAGCTCTGTTATGTTGTTTTAGCAATATTGCCTTCTAGTACTGCTATTTACTAATTGAAGAAGAAACTAAACTAAGAAATAATATAACACACAAATACTTCAGGAAACTATAATGGTGGTTTCCCCTTTAATTGTAGGGGTTATTCGGACTGTATTTTGCTGTTATATAGCTAGAGCCAAAAACTTTGATTTGTAATTAATATGTAGGATGGCAGCAACAATCAACATAATTCTATTTAGAACTTGGTGATAAATAATAACTCTTTAACCAGAAGTTTGAGAGCACATTGATGTGTCTAGGGAATATCCTATCACACAAATGTGTTTTAAAATAGAATTTGCCTTAGTAAATATGAAAACTGTAGTCCTCCTAAATTATTAAAATGTTTGATAGAATAATTAAAATACGTTTTCCCATTTTCCAGAAACTGTTTGGTGGTGGTTTTAAACCATATGGGTGCAAAATAAATGGTGCCCAGATCTTGGAATAATAGGTGTTGCTCACATCATAAATAATTATTCCCTCATTAACATTCAGGGGCAAACTCAATTAGCAGCCAGTTGCAGTTGAACATCGCCTTAATGTTTTGCTGCACACCTTCCAGGCTAGTACAGTACAGAAATCTCTATGGGACACAAAGGAAAATGGGTGGAGATTTCTGTAAAAACGTGATGTGTGTCGAGGTCTGTTACAGAGACACATCACATCCCCTCAAGGGCAGGCTGAGCTGGGGTGCAGGGGGGCATCTGCCCCCTGGGCCGGTTCCCAAGTGGGTTACTTTGGGCGGGGTCACTGGGCCACCTGCATTTTTTCCTTTAAAATGTTCCTAATAGGCCGCTGAGTCGAGTCTTGCCCCCTGAGCTAAAATTTGCCAAACCTCCCCTGCATCCCTTCTCACCAAATTGAATCTGCTCCAAACAGTATTAACCCCTTAATATAATGATATATTCATATTACCCCCTTAATATAATGAAAATGAATGAATTTAGCCCCTTCAATAAATAAATACTGAATGTCCCCATAATTCATAAATCAATGGTGCCTCCTGTTATGTTCTGAAGTGCAAGATATCGCAAGCCTCTCACAACCACCTCTATTTTTCTGGCTCTCTTCCTTGCTGTTATTCCAGTGGTATATTAAAATGCCGCTTGGTAAATCTGATGGTTTATATCTAAATCATGTTAAAAATCGTAATGGCACTTTTTAATGTGATGCTTTGCAAAACTCTGTTTTCAGGCAGTTTCTAGCAGTTTGGATTTTAGTAACTCAGCCTACAACAGGCAGTTTTAACCTAATCTATCCCTAAGAGTCTTTAATGCAGAATGTATTGCATTTATTGATTAGTCCAGTGGTTCCCAAACTGTGTGCCTGGGCTCCCTGGGGTGCCTTGGAAATCTCCAAGGGGTGCCTCGGCCTGGGTCAGTGGTAAGCAAGGTGGGGGACTACTTGGTAATTATTTTGGCTTAGGGGTGCCTTGAAACAATTTTTGAGACCCTAAGGGTGCCTTGAACTGAAAAAGTTTGTAATCCACTGGATTAGTCATTAGTGTGTAATACAGAGAAAAATCCCAGACACTTAAAATGTATTAATAAAATAGATTATTTTATGTGTCTGTGTTTCTTATCGTCATTGAAACATTTACTAGTACTTGCCACTAACCTGCCCTGTAAATTTAATTAATACGTAACAAAATAAGATATAAAGTGGATTTTTACGTTTAAAAGAAACAAAAGTTTGAAACTGATTTTAACAGAACAGCCCTGATTTCCTGAAAGGCCAGGGTGGGGCCTTTTGTAAAAAGAGTAATGACTATCAAAAAAAGATTGTTAGCTATGGATATAGGGGCATGGCCTAAGCTGTCACATTTTCCACTTGGGAATGTTGAGATGTATAGTGTAAGGGAATAAGGGTGACAGCTATGTAACTGCTATTAAGCATTAATAACATTCCATTAAAACATTTTTGAAGTAATTTTAACTGGCCAGAGGGATCATGTAACACCTCATTGCTATGATGAGAAAAGTTTATATCAAGCCACAAACACCAAGTCTAGACCCCTTTTTTATTTTTTTTATATTTTAAATGTTTATTTTTGAAAAGTCAAAAGCACTCCACAAAAATATTGCACTGAATAGACAGGTGAGGTAAGAACGACAGTCTTATTGTGACCCGTGGTAGTCATTCTTTCCAATGACTACCATTCCTACAGGAGTGAGGTAGACAGGGGAATTATGATGCCTATAATAGCAACATCTAATAAAGGTAGACTTGCTTAAAAAGTGACAGGAAACATTTGCGAGAAGACTGATTTCTGGCACTGTCATTCTGCAGGCAGAATGAAAGTTCCCGTCAGTCAGTTTGCTTCTCTTAAGTGGGCGATATCAGGACCCAGCAGGAGGATAAAGTAGAACTGTTACTACAAAAGGGAAAATAAAAAGCTCAGTGGTCTGTTTTATAAACACTATTAAGTTTGGCAGTGCTAAAGTTAATAAATCTGATAAACTCGTACTGAACAACCAAATTTTGAGAGGGATATAAGGGGAAGAGAAAGGAAGAGGAGAGGGAGAGAGGAACAGCATGGCTAGTACCGTAGGGGAAGAAAGGGGGGTGAAGGAGAAGAAATAGTGGTAGTAAGGAGCAACGTAAAAGAGATTAGAGGAGGAATGAACAAAGAAAGACACTAAAGAATGTAAGTGAAGGGAGAGCGGAATTGGAAAAAGGTCAGCCAATATCTTGTTGAGAATGCTGGTCATAAACCCAATATGATGAACGTGTCAGACTAATTATGGACTGGAGTAAAGGGGGAAGAAATACTGCTTCCAGTCCACCGCAAGTGGGCGGGTGCTGCCGAAAGGATATGCCTAATTCTGGTGGTGAGTTGCTGAGGGAATTTTTTTTTTTTTTTTAAATCTCTTTATAAGTACTGACAGATAGCAAGTACATAAAACCCCCAACAAATTGACAAATATGTATAAACTGGTTGATGATTAGATAAATGTTCATACCTATGAAGCCGGGGGACAGTTATAGTGTACACATCCCCTCAGTTAACAGTTACCTATAAGAATGATTGATTTTTAAGTATAAAATATATATTTGGGGAAAAGAGGGGGAGACCTTGGGTATAACATATTGGTGTGGGTGGGCAAGGGGAAGAGGTGAAAGTGGAGCAGGTGAGGATCAGCATAGATGTGGCCAGAGTTTAACATTTTATAATGCTCCAGGGAGAGGGACAGTACAATGGTTTAGTGGCTTGCACTTCTCCCTCACAGCACTGGGGTCATGAGTTTGATTCCCAAACATGGCCTTATCTGTGTGGAGTTTGTATGTTCTTCCTGTGTTTGCGTGGGTGTCCTCCGGGTGCTCCGGTTTCTTCCCACACTCCAAAACCATACTAGTAGGTTAATTGGCTGCTATCAAAAATTGACCTTAGTCTCTCTTTGTGTGTGTGCATATGTTAGGGAATTTAGACTGTAAGCTCCATTGGGGCAGGGACTGATGTTAGTGAGTTCTCTGTACAGCTGCGGAATTAGTGACTGATGATGATAAGAGGGGAATTGACACCAAAGTCTCCAAGTTATGTGAAAGGTAGATTCTCTATCGTTAAGTAATCTTAATAGATATTCCATTGAGGAAGCAAACCAAAAATATGATTTCCTCATCGGAGGGGCCTGCTTCTTCCAGCGTCATCCTCTTTTTAGTAACATGGACAGCTGCTTTGACATTGGAGGTGTTGGTCATTCTTGCTGGTACCGGCATTGCAGTCCTCCTTTTTCACCTGAAATTTCTACATAGCTAATTGTACTCTGGTGGTACACTTATCTGGCACAAGTCTTTTTTTGAAACATAATTTTTTAGGGATTTTACAACATTTTTACAGAATAAAGACAAAATTACATTGAACAGTCAGCAAATAGAAGGTTATTAAAAGAAACAGAGAGAGAAAAGAGAAAAGAAAATAGATGAAAGGCAAAGGGGGAAGATAAAAAGATATGAGGGGTCAGTGGTAGGAGATAAGAGAAGGGTGGAGGTAAGGAGGGGGAACGTGTTAGTGAGGGAGGTAGGGGGACGGGGGTTACCCGGCCTGGCACCTTGGAGAGCAGTGAGTGCCCAGCATGCAGTCTATAGTTGATATCAGTGATGTTGATTACTCTATTAAGAGGGCCTCTGTTGGTCTGTTCCATGAGAGGAAAGCCAAGGGTTCCAGATGGTATGGAATTTATTTGGACGGTCGTTGATGGCACTTGTGATATTTTAGTATTTAGGTATGCCAAATTATGTTAATCACTTCAGGAAGGGCAGGAGGTTCAGGTTGTTTCCAATTCACTGCTATTTCACATTTGGTGGCATTGAGCATGTGGCCTGTAAGTGCCATCATGTACTTTTCTGTGACAGCACTGGTCTGTGTAGGAGCAAGTAGGAAAAACAAGGAGGAAGTTGCAGTGAGGTGACTCTAAAGATCAGATTATGAACTCTTTGCCAGAATCTCTCGACCTTGGGCAAGACCACCAAATGTGGTGGAATGAACCCTCCCATCCACTTGACCTCCTGCATAAGTTAGAGGAATCAGGATATATGACTTTCAGATGGGTGGGGAACAGGTACCATTTCTAAAGTAGTTTGTGTGAGTTCTCCTTAGTGCACACGCAGATAAAGCTCTTGGCGACTCGTGTCCTGACCTTGGACCATTCATCTATTTCTAGTTCCACAGCTAGGTCTTCATGCCACTTCAGTTCATAGCGGTCTTTGACAGGTTAATGATATCCCACCAAAAGATGATAAAATGCGGAGATTACGCCAGTAGGTAGAGATTTACTTCTACAGAAGATTCTAGAGGCGTGAGTTGATATATTGACTTAAATGTGGGAATAGAGTGGTAGAGGTGTCTTAGTTACAGGTATTGGTAGAAATGGTCACAGGGAATGTCATATCATCGTTGGAGGTCCGCAAATTCGGGAAATATACGCATAGGCACTATGCCCGTTACAAACCTAAGATCCCGTCAGGACCAGTGTTGAAAGGAGGATTGTTGATGGCCACAAGGAAAGGCTGGGTTGTTTCACAATCAGAAACAGGATTTCTGGTTTCTTCAGATGTGGGATTACAGCACCCGCACATTCCATTTACTAAAGAGCGAAACGAGTGGTGGATGAGAGTGGGGAAATTGGTGGATGATGTTTGACAATAGATCTACAATTGAGTATAAGGGGAGAATAGGTGTAGGAGCTTGGCCTCAATATCGACCCACAATCTTGTAGAAGATGACGAATGGAACAGGACCAGCTGAGTGAGATTTGTGGTTACGTAGTATTTTTAAATATTTAGACCTAGACCTCCCTCTGAGGGTTGGCGATTCAGTGTACAAGTTCGCACTCTAGAACGTTTGCCTGCCCAGACAAACCGGACAATTTGTTTCTGAAGGGTCTAAAGTGCTAGTAAGGGTACCTGTACTGGTAGATTCTGAAACAAATAAAGCATTCATGGCAATAGATTAATTTTTACTGCTGTTATGCAGCCTAGCCAGGAGATATATAATTATTCCCATGTCTCAAGGTCACGTTTAAGTGAATCCAATAGTCAGGGAAAGTTAGCAGCATGGAGTTGGTTATAGTGACTTATCAAATAGATCTCCAGGTATTTAAGCTTGTTTGGTTGCCATCGGAAATCCTATTGAGAGGGAGGATTTCAGATTTGTTGATTTTAAAATTAGATACTGCGCCATATTCAGTAAGATCAGTCTGGAGGGAGAGGAGGGAGGTGGGGGATTGGTGATTGTAGGAAGAATGTCGTACTTGGAAACCTTATAGTCATCCATACCTGCCTGAATCTCTTTGATCATTAAGTTATTGCGAACTCGGGATGTTAGTGGCTCCATAGTAAGGGCAAATAGTAATGGGGAGAGTAGGCAGCCTTGTTGGGTACCATTTGCAATAATGACTAGTGGTAACGCAGCACCGGTGCCCAGAACAATAGCTAAAAGATTTAAGTAGAGGGATGACAATCAACATAAGCAACTCCCTCAAAACTCCATTGCAGTGAGAGTAGCCCTCAGGAAGGACCAGGAGACCCTATCAAAGGCTTTTTCTGCATCAAGAGACACCACCAGTGCAGGAGTTTAAGAATGATTAGCTGCCTCTATTAGATCAATGGCTTGTCTTGTGTTGTCCGCTTCTTGACAAGTAGGGATAAAGCCCACTTGGTCTAGGTGGCCCAGGGCTGGTATCACTTGGACTAATCTGTTCGCAAGCAACTTAGTGAACAGCTTTAAGTCCACATTAAAAAATGAAATCGGTCGGTAGCTTGCACATTGACTAGGCTCATGTCCTTTGGCAATAACAATAACGTCTACCAAGGTTGCGTCTCTCTCAAATTTTTTTACCGCTTAAAATTGCATTAAAAAGTGGGAGAAGCATAGGTATGAGAACGGAAGCAAATTTCTTGTAGTAGAAAGCAGTAAGGGCATCAGGGCCTGGAGCAGCCAAATTGTCTTAATGGTGGTTTTGATTTCCTTCACCATAACATCCGTGTTTAAGACCGATAGCTGTGCTTGAGTAAGGTGGGGGAGGGAGTAGGTGCTAAGGTATTTAGTTATTTGGGTGTGTAGCACGTTAGGAGAAGCAATAGGTGGAGGGAGATTATATAACAAGCTTTAGTAGGAGCAGAATATATTGACTATGGCCTGGTGGTCTTAAAGTGATTGTTGATTTCGGTGTTTGATAGCCACAATATGATTGCGAGTGCGTTTTATTTGGAGCTTACGGGTGACCAGAGTATCCGTCTTGTCTCCCTTTCCAAAGTAGCATTGCTGGAGCCATTGGAGAGTCTTGGCTGCTTTTCAGGTGAGCAGTTTGTCAAGTTGACGTTGTAGGGCCAGGAGTTTAATATATGTTTTGCGTTTGGGGTATTTTTGGTGAAGGACACTGAGGGTTTTTACTTGGGTTTCTAAATCTTTAATCAGCTGTAGGGGGAGTTTTTTCTCGTGAGAGACTAAGCTAATTAGACAATCCTCTAATGGTAGTCTTTTGAGCTTCCCATTTAATAGTGATATCGTCCTGGTCATTGTCTACTTGAAAGTCTAGTAGAGCCTGTCGAATCGTATTGATGTTATCCCTTTTTTCAGAAACAAATGGTCATTCAGTCTCCATTGAAAGCATAGTGTAAAAGGTCGCAAAACGTCAAGATTTAACATCATAGCTGAGTGGTCAGACCAGGGGACTGATGTAATGGTAGCCGACCTCACGGCCCGTGTCATGTGAGCATCTAAAAAGAACATATCCAATCTAGAGTATGTGCCATGTGGTACTGAGGAATGTGTATTTGTTCTATCGTTCGAGTATAATACCCACCATGTGTCATAGAGATTGGCTTGAGTAAGCAAAGATTGTAGTTTGTAGCTCTCGCAAGCAATTTGATTGCCACGTGGTACAGGTTGTGATCAGTCTAGTCGGATATTTAAGATGGCATTGAAGTCTCCATCTATTATCACCCGTGCCACCTGAGAACGTCTGGCAAAGAAGTGGGCGAAATAAGAGCTCTGGGAGGTATTCAGAGTATATAGCGTAGCTAGGTATCTGGCACAAATTCATGGAGGAGGGTCTTTGGCTACTATGCATTGGATCATGGTACCTCCAGAGCACATGTAAATATGATTTCCTATTTTAAATCCACTGAAAACTAAATTTTTGCAGTGGTTGAATTGGAAAAGTCAAAAATCAAATAAAAAACAAGTGCAGTTAATTTTTGTTTTACCTTAAGATAGCACATTGACATTATCCAGGAAAGTAGATGTAGGTAAGGTAATAAATTAAAACTACGGTCTAATTTAAATTTAAATACTTGAATTACAATACAAAAGACAATGCCACATTGGAAGAAAACTACATATTAATTCAAGATGGGAAGGTTTTTTATGTTAGCTAATGATTGCATAAGTTTAAACATTTCACTCAACCCCCTGCTAGATTACAATGATACAATATTAGTCCTCCATACTGTGAACACTAATATAAAAACTATCATTTGTCTTGTAACAATAACATTTATTTGAATTGTCAAACTGTAAAAGTGAAAGTTGACTGATGGGAAAAAAAAAATTGCTGGATTGGTTGAAAATTATGTAAAGTGCTATATTTTTCTAATGCTGTAGTTCTGGGAAAATAAATATTATTTATTGATGCTGTCTCAGAATGGCTGAGACAATTATGATCCTTCCTCCTATGGAAATTTTTCTCTATGTAAATATAAATGTTTTCATTTCTGATTGCTCTCTGTGACTACATTATATGTCCCTAGGAGGTTAATGGAACAGTTAACATAAACATGTGATCCTTATGTCCCAAGTATTCATTAAGGTTAACATCACCTCAATCGTTACAGCCATTACCATATAAATATTTGTAAACAGCATACTGAATGGCTGGGGTTATATAATTTATGGCCTTGCTTTGTTTCCACAACAAATTATTCTGTTGGATGTAAACACATATACAACTACTTATAATTGCATCTAAATAAACTTGAGGCTGACACTTTCCATATGACCCTAGGAATCTAAATCCAATAGGTGGATGTAAAACATGTTAACCAGAAAATATAATTTTTGTCTATAAAAGACTGAATTTAAACGTGTATGAAAAGAATAATTGTGTATTCAGAAATGAACAAATATTGGGTGTTTCCATAATTGCAACAGTGTAACAGATTGTAACATTTCCAATCTACAAATAGAAATAACTACTCACAAAAGTGTGTAAAAATGTATTTAAATGACATCTGACACTTGATTTTGCCAGGATTTCATATGCCCTCCTGCACTGGGTATCAATGCTGACTGCTTCCAAACAATGTGCTTATTGAGCTATATGTTGTACAGAAGGAAAAAAAAATAAAAAAAAATAACTAATGGTGAAAAAACTGTAGCTTGCTACTTATTTATGAAAAACAATTATGCATTAAAATTATTCAAATTGATATTGGTATCAATTACAATTAACGCTTCAGGGAAATTCAGCAAAATTAAAAATAATTAAAAAATATTGCACAATTTAGTTGTGTGTTTGTGTTTATTTATTAACCTGAAGCCTGTGTCCCTATATGGTGCAAAATCAGACAAGTATTGAATGTCTTAGGCTAGATACACACTGGAGGTTTTTCAGCTGATTATCAGGCCAATCACCCGATAAACGACCAATCAGCCACATATTGCATTAGTGTGTATCATGACAGGATGAACGACAATCGGTCCAAAGTGCTTTAGTTGGTTTTACTGTTTAATAATCTCATTCCAATCACCGTCCAATCATGTATTGTGTATGCACTCATGATTACAATCTCCATAGAGTTTTACAGAGTCATGGTCTTTTCAGCCGATCCCGGCAGTGAACATGTCCCGGTGAATTAAACTTAGGGAGTGCTGTAGATTCAATAGTTTATTTGTTCGTTCTGACACTGAATATTTTGTTTCAGAGCCACAGAAGCTAATAAAATTTGTAAAGACATGTGGATAGCTATATCAAGGCAGTTTTAATCAGTGTGTCAGGAATGAATAAATGAGTCACTATTCACAATTAAAAAAGTGCTTTATTTAAATAAACTTCTGTCCATTAATTTTCTGCCATCCTGAGATGGTTATAATAGAGCATTGAGGTAGTATATGTACCGCTGCAATACTTGTTAAATAGACTTCCACATGCTTTGCAAGGGGAAACTATCAACGGTGAGGTAGGGCTTTTTGCCTTTTAATAAACAGACTTCTAAAGGTCATTTATGAACTGCAAAATATGTAGGGATACATACACAGCAAGCCTTCATTCCAGTTTTTGGAACTGCCTCCATAAAAGTGTTCTGTATGAAGTTCTGCAAGCTTGTGAGACTGGCTGGAAATGTACAGAGGAGAGGGTACAAGTTTTACTTCACCTCAAAGTCAATTTTGCTACCACTTTATAACCACTCATTAGTTATTTTCAGCTTTTAACTGTATCTACTCTAATACTGCTTGGTATAGCCTTATTTATGTCTTAAATTATTTGTGAGAGCAAGAGACATTGGGACGGTCTCTATTGTAGGTTTTATGCTTGATGTTTTTATTACATTGCACTTTCCTCAAAGTGCCCCTAAAAAGGTGCACCGCCCCTCCAATTGGAGAATTAATGAATCCCTCCTTCCCCATTTCACCCGGCAAATACAGACTCTTTTGACTGAGTATTGTCTTTTAATGATGTTCATCATCATCATCATCTATTTATATAGCGCCACTAATTCTACAGCGCTGTACAGAGAACTCACTCAGTCTCAGTGTATATATATATATATACACTGATATTATATAATATCAGTCCCTGCCCCATTGAAGCTTACAGTCTAACTAACCTAACATAAACACACACAGACAGAGAGAAAGGCTAGGATCAATTTGATAGCAGCCAACTAACCTACCAGTATGTTTTTGGGTGTGGGAGAAAACCGGAGCACCTGGAGGAAACCCACGCAAACAATGGGAGAACATACAAACTCCACACAGATAAGGCCATGGTCGGGAATCAAACTCATGACCCCGGTGCTGTGTGGCACTGAGGTGCTAACTACTATGTCACAATGCTGCCCAATGCTCTCCCAGATACTTCCCCTACAACCCCATGGGAAGCCCATAAGGTGGTTCTGAGGGGGCATCTTATCAGCATGGCATCATGACACAACTGCAAGACCTGGAGCACCAACATAAGCTATCCCCTGACCTGACTACCTTAGACAAACTCCTTAAGGTTAGGACTGATTTAAATCTCATCCTTTCTGAACAAATTGCTAAGACTCGGAAATGGTGGAAGCTGATGTTCTGTGAGAAAGGCGGATAGAATCTTGGCCTCTCGGCTGAATACATGTTTTTTTTCAGCTTGATAAATAGGACAGAAAATAATTGTCTTTTTGTTAACCTACATAGCCTGTTAACTACAAGCTCTTTTTACATTTGAAATTAAGTTTTTTCAACTTATCAGAGCAATGGTTCTGATGTCTTCAAAATCACAGTTTGTTCCTATATTACATTGATCTACAAATGTTGTTCATTATGCTACTATTGACTGTTTGTATTGTTTGCCTTGGAACTGACTGCTCGCTCAGTGACATTCTCTGTCTATTGTCTGTTCAGGACTTTCTAATCTCCCTTTCTAATCCCCTTTCCTTCTTCCTTCTCTATGGAAGAAGGAAAGGGCATATCATGAGGCTAATTGCATCCTCGCGCCCCTTCCCCCTCTGTGTTGACAACGATAAGTGGGGCTTGCATCATTATTATGGCACATCACCCTGGCCTTCCAGACAGATGAGCACAATTGTAGGAGAATTGCCTACTCTCTCAAGAGTCTCTCTACTCTCCCATTAATTTGGGAGTTTCACAAACATTCTGTCAGGTGCTGGTCCCGCACATTCAGGAAGTGCCGGGGACAGGAGCCTTCCTGCTCAGAACAATCGACTCCCATTACCTAGCAATGGAGCGCGTCTGTATTTCTGCCTGGCGAGCACCGGCGCATGCGCATCACTTGTGTCTCTGTTGCTAAGCAACGGGACGCTCTTCTCGGCTTCCTGTCAGTGGTCAGCTGATTCTGACCGCCGATCTCACTGCCACCAATGAGGATGAACTTCTGTCTATTTAAGGAAGGCTCTGGTACATTCTGTTGCCAGAGTATCAAGGTCCTCCTTCAGTGGCGCACGCAGACCGAGAAACCCCCCCCCTCCGCTACAAAATAACAAAAGTGGCCCTGTATTGTATACAGCACCGCCGTGGACGCTTCTTTGACAGCGCCGCGGCTGCTGGATAGTACAGTGCTGCCGAAACGGAGCTGCTGCGCATGCGCGGGTGCATGCGCAGCAGCTTTCGCTTTTTTTCTTTTTTTGTGGGGGTGGGACCTCCCCTTAAATATTCTGCGTGCGCCCCTGCCCTTTGCTCCAGCACTTTTGACAGTATATTGTATCCTGAATCTACTTTTGTCGGTTTACCCGGCTTGTCTGACTCTGCTCCTGGAATCTTCTTTTGGCTTGTTTTGGATTTTCTGTTTTGATCCCTGCACTCCTGCCTCTGCCTTCGTCTGCTCCTTTGGTACCTATCTCCTGCACGGTTCTGACCCGGCTTGCTCAAGCTCTTTATCTCTCCACCTCTCTGGTGGCTACCTGGGAGGGCCGCGACCTGCGTGCCTGTGCCGCAAAGCCCAAACATCTTTGTGGGGGTCCTGGCAAAGACCAGGGGCACGTTAGATTCCGTACCTCTTAGACTAGCTGTGCCAATACCAGAGTGTGGGTCATATTCTCACAGCCAGCTTGACACACTTCAGGAGAGATTAGGTAATTATGAGTTTACCAGCTATTTTGCTACTGTCTATCTCTGGTTCACTCCTTATAATGCCCCCAACAAATATCATGCCAGTGTTATGCTCTTTGTGGGGCAGACAGGGACTCCATGGCTGTCATGTAAACAATCATCTAATCTCCCTTTGAAGTGGCTTATTGGCATATTTTCCCTATTTTCTCCTATTGGTACTATTCCTCTCATCTAGCATATTCTTCAGTTCCGTTCCTCAAGCACTGCATATCTTTTTTTGACTGGTCCCTTAGAAGTGCTGTTGAGTATTTTACAATTGTACACCATTGTACAGTTATGTTCATTGCATAAAAGAGAGCCTCTGTATCACTCCACTTCTTTTTTCCTTTACACAGTAAACGTTTTTGAGCAGATTTCCCTATAACAAGGAAAACTGAACTTCAAAACTGAAGAATCATTTTTAATAAATGAAGCAATAAAGAGTGAACTCCGAAAAAAAGCCAGTTATTTAATTCTTGACATTTTCAGCAGTCACAGACATTGAAAGTGCATTAATTACTCGTATTATTATTATTGGAGTCAGAGGGCAACTGCTTACGTCCACTTATGTCAGCAACCAGAGGCTAGATATTTAAAATGTCCAGCATAGAAATATAAAATGTCTCCCATAATAATAGACTTGGCACATGGAATGTACCGATCCCCATAGCATAATATTACTGCTTATCTCTACCAAATTACATGCTTGATAAAGCACATTACTAGGGGCATATGTGAGCCTTGCCAATACTTTTCCACAAAATATACTGTCTACAATTTACAGATTGAGAAGGATTGTTTAAGATAGATGACATAATCTTGTCCTTGTCATGAAGCATGTCACTCAGTGTGTGCCACACTCGTATCAAATATAATTAAGTGGGCAGGGCTAACACAGAGTCGCATTTGCTTCTCGAGAAGCTCCTGTTTTCACAGTTTAACTAAAAACTGTTCTACATCTGTACTTAATAATGTAATTAATGGTACATTTCTCCCAAATTACTTTTTATCAGTGAAGTCCAAGTATATGAGGAGCAAATCTTAGCATTTGACCTTGGCTCCAAAATTACCAATTTATGTAATAAAAATAAATGCTGTTATTAATACACAAGATAAATACTACATAGTCATCTGTTAGTGGTTATTTATTAGCAAAATGTAAATGTACAACAAATAAAGCCTTGGCAGGGAATAACTAAGGGCTTGAATTCAAGCCATGGGAAAATCCCATGTTATAAATATGACCTCTGCTGCTAAGAGCTCATTTTGCATAGGAGCAGATCTTGGGGTGTCTATCAGGGTTTTTTATTTTGCCAAGGATCCATATATTTATTACAGATGAAGACTCATTTTGCCAAGGATCCATGTATGTATTACAGATGAAGACCCTGGATGTACAGTAGTTGAGAAATAAAGAGAATATAACAGGGTAATCCCAGTGGTAGTGGTAAACGGTAATGTTAAATTGAAGTAGTCAGAGGTTCTGATATTTTTAAATCATCAATTTTATTAAGTTACGTGATCTCGGACCATCTAACTGAGCAGATCAGAATGGTAACAATAATGCATGTGTCCATTGGTTTTAAGCAATAATCTTGGCACCCTTACACAGAGGGACATTTAGCTTGGCATTTACAATGATTGGATAACTATTAATTACGTGCACCTCTACTCAGAATGTGCCTCCTTAACCACAATGTGTTAAAATATGAAGCCCTGCCTTGGAGGTTTGGAAATACTTTTTGCAAAACTTACTTCCCTTGAAGCTGTAGCATATAAATACAATCATGCCTGCTAGACTCCATTTTGAAAGCCAGACTGAATATTCAACCAATTCTAAATCAGTAGTGTTGGTGTGTTATTATTGTACCCCAAGAAGGGGGAGGGTTCACACATTTTTTTTTCCTGCAGACTTGGTCTCACTAGGGAATCCAGTCCCGTGCTGACCAGCCTGGGGCTGATTTGGCATTATGGCAGGGGAACACCATGCTGCGGGTATCTTGCTATAGTGCCCTGGCTGACACAGCCTTGTGATGGTAGTAGCAAAATTGGAAGTACCCCACGCTTTTTGTCCCACCGATGTTGCTAGTACCAACCTAGGATGGGGTTGGGTGGGGTACGCCATTTTTTTGTTTACATTTGTTCCATGTTTTGTTTACATGTATTGCCGTTTTAAATAAACTGATTTATGTCCACATTTTAACTGTCTATTTTAAAACCATGTCTATATTTTGCATGTTGAAAGTTAACTGTGTAGACATTATGAAAATGTAGACATTCTGACTGTGAACCTTTTAACTTGCTAAATGAAAATTGCATAGAACAAAAGCATAGTTAAGTAACATGTTAAACCTATTTCTGCCGTCTCCTCTATAACCTATTCAAATAAATAATATTGTACTTAAATATGCTACCAAAGAATAACAATGCTAACATACAAATAAAATACAAGTATAAAATTCGCTAAAAGAGACTAATTAAAAACTTTTCCAGCTGTAACCAGCACGATCCAGTAAAGTGAAACTTGGTATGGTTGTCAGTGCTGCAAAATCTGGACAGATATTTGACCATTCAGCAGTTGAAGGGTTAATATGTAGCCCAGTGTATAACATGAATTACTCAGGAGTATGTCAAGGAAGATAGGGAATGGATTATATTAAAAGCTCCTTTTAATATTGACTAGTGAATTTAGCTTTCAAATCACACATACCTGCTGTGGATTGGATATTTTAATGTGCATTGCATTTTTCTTCACGTGCGGCTGTGGTTATGGCTATCTGCTGAACCTTGCAGTTGATGGTTTTAAATATGCAATCTACTGAGACACAAAGGGCCTTAGTCATTAAGGTCAGCAAAGCATAAAAAAGGAGTAACTGCACCTGGGCAAAACCATGTTGCATTGAAAGGGGAGGTAAATTTAAAATGTGGGGACATATTTATAGTTGGAATAGGTCCTAGATCAACTTTAAAATTCAGTGTAAAAATAAAGCTATCAAGTATTTTTGTGCTACATGAGAGAACAGCCAGTATTTAACTTATCTATTTAATAATAAACTAATTTGCACCCCTTGTATTGTAACATGATTTGTCCAGGAGCAAACTTACCCCTTTTTCTTGCTTTGTTTTCCTTAATGACTGTCACGAACGCCCAGGGCCGGATTATCCATAGGGCTAACTGGGCTACAGCCCAGGGGCCTATGGCATCCAGGGGGCTCTTGAAAGTGCTCAGCAGCAGTATTGATCTCCTTAGTAAAGAGCGTACAGCGCGCCGGGGCAGCTCGGATCATGGGGGGGGGGTCAGCTCGGATCACGGGGGGGCCCTCACGGGGGAATTGAGGCCCCCTTAGCCCAGGGGCCTCTATTCCCTTAATCCGGCCCTGCGAACGCCCAGCCTGTCTCAGATATAGTAATCTGAGCAGGTGACTGTGACTGGAGTCACCTTAGTCACTTACCAATGAATACACCTTTTCTGCCACCATGAAGGAATTACTATGGCGTTCGTAACACTTATTAATGTTTCACACTTAAATCACATACAAATGTAGCATGAGCCTCACTGGGTTTCGTAAATTCACAAAGAATCACGGAGAACATGGTAGATTAAATGTATTTAATCTGAAAAATGTTTCCAAGACTTAGTTACAAAAAAGTTAATAATAAGACATACATTAAGTTGCACAAATAAGTTTCAGAAATAAAATAGGAAATAAAAACAGAGTAACTACTTAAGACTTGGCGTGTGTGAGGGCAGACAATTGAGAAAAATAGGACATTGCTTGATAGACCCCCTCATAAGAATGCACACCGTAATATCTAAAGCAGAAAATTTTAAACCCATCTTACATACCTCTTCACCCCCACCTTAGGAATTACATTTTCAATTAAGTCAGATTCATTCCCAAAATGACACAGAGTTTTCCGAAGTGAATTATGAATGTCCTGAGATCTGGAATGTTCACAGGGCCTGAGTTATCACCTCTGCTCGTTCTGCTTGGCTGGTCAGGTCCACATCCTCTGCATACAAAAAAAACTCCTCAGAGATACTTATCTATCCTTGGGTCTTGATAATTTCAAAGGATTATTGACACTAGGTTCAGACTCATGTCATTTAGCAAAGCACACATTTAGATTACATTACAAGATTACACACAATACCTTGACATACCTGAATATTAAGGAAAATAACAATAGTACATAATCGTCCCAATGACTCAGGCCCAAAGTGTTTGGATCTCACTGCTATAGTTGTTCTTTTATATGCTGTGTCTGTGTACAGGTTCAAAGAATATGTTCAGTAATTCTGATTATGAAAATGGTAAATAGTTACACTGTTCAAGAGAGTTAGGCTCCAGGCAGGACATACTCTACATTCAAGCGTTAAAATCATAAACATGGTGATGTCAGGCGCCGTCCCCACTGTTCCTCCGCTATGCGGGGACGGACGCCCCCCAGCTTTCTCCTCTGTTGGGGGCATGCGCAACGGGACGCTTTTGTCGGCACGCAGCGTGCCTGTGCGTGCCTCCTCTTGCTTCCTCCAATCCCTGCTTCCCTGCTCCTATTTAAACCTGGCTCTGGCGCCATTAGGGTGCCAGAGTAACAGGTTTCTGTCTCCAGCATATTCTTTGTGGCTGATTATTGGATTCTGACCCGGCGCTCCTGACTATTCTCCTGGATTGTGTATTACCGTTGTGACCCGGCTTGCTGACCATTCTCTTGATTCCTGACCCATATTGTTCCTGCGACCTTGGCCTGTTTTGACTACACGTTTGGATCCTCCTTTGTACCTAGCATTCTCGATTGGCTTTTGATCCAGACCGTCTGACCCTCCTTACCGCTACACCGGCAACTGGCTAGTAGGACCGCGACCAGCGTGCCCTGAGTGCCCTGTGCAGCGAAGTCCAAACCTCCTTACGGGGGTCCCTGGCGCACACCAGGTGTACATTAGACTCCGCACCTGCTAGTTCAGTAGCGCTAATACCGGTTAATGGCTCTCTACACTCAAGTCTACGGCTAAGGCCTGACAGATGAAAAGGCTAAAAAAACCACCTAATGTGTTTCCAGCTGAAATTACTACAGGTGATTTTCCAGCTGTTGCTCACAGAGCACATCCTAGACGTAATGCAGTTTCTGGGCTTCAAATATTCAGTTATGCTGTCCCATCTTAAATATTTTGTTGGCATATATGTCACTTGTATAGATGCGTTAGATGAGAGGCAAAAACATTTTCAGTTCCACCTGACTGACTCTGTAGAATTGTCACTACAATAATAGAGGCAATATAAAGAAAAATAAGAAAGCTTGGTTGCACATAGCACCCTCAGAGCAGCCTTTTATCATGCAGCCTAACTTTTGGCTTCCAAACAGTTCTGAGGCATAGTCACTTGGATAATTCCCATCATTCTCTGATGTACACAGTGATTTCACAGACTGAGCATGATGAAAGGTACAGTTTAACAACAGCTGACATTGAAGTCTGTGGCAAAGCAATGGGGTTAGCAACAATATCAACTGCACAGGGACCTATAGGCTCTGGGAGCCCATAATTACCCCCTCCATCCCCTAATATCTTACGTGGGTTCAAGGCTGCTTTGTTCTCGCCCCCTCCTCCTTGAAGCTGCAGAATAACTAGTAACGTCTTTTAAGCAGGTATACGGCACTTTCTACACCTGAAGCATCATGCATTGACATCACTGCACAATGTTCCAGTAACCTAATGGGCCTGGCTTACATTTTCACTGACCCCACTGGATGTTGTGTGTGTTGGTACAAATGGCTTTTGTTCACATTTTGGGGGTCACCTATGGCATATATCGCAGAATGTCACAGGCTAAAGGCATTGTTTTGCCATGTAGCGAGTTTGACATAAATCTGTCCAGTTGGTGAGTCATTACATCCAATTGCTGGATAAAAATTGGTTTGTCTGTAGTTAGAACAGTGGATTATGGTTGGGAGTAATAGCATGGGTAAATTGTCATCTTAAGAGAGGTTTATACATAGTTATAATATCAATAATCACTATGATGCAAAAAATGTAATTAGTCACCTAGTTAAATATACTGGGGCCTATTTAAGAAGTTCCTAATCAGGGGACAACCACAATATTAAGGATCCCAGATATTTATAACTAAAGGATTGCAGCAGATATCTCCGATGCCTATGCGGTCCTACTGTTATCGTATACAAAAGCAGTCCCCATAGGTTTCTCTGGGGAGTGCTATTTAGCGTAATTTACCAAGTTCTAAAAATGAGAGGTTTACGGAACTTGTGCCCGATGGCGCCATTGAAGCCTGCGGTACAGGGATTTTCAGCTCTCTCACCGCATCTTACCTTCTCTCCCCTCTGTTTACTATTGCAAAGGTGGCGATAGTAAACAGAGGGGAGAGCTATAGTGACCACAGAGGGGATAATTAAACTGTATGTTCGCTTGTACAGCCGTTTGTAGTGACTGCTATTCTGGCAGAAGACTTTTTATAAATGGTCACAATCTTTTATTCCTTATTATTGTGTTAAGGAATGAAAATGATTGTGTCAAAAATGCGGTTATTATTAAATATCCCCCACTATTTCTTGTTGCTCTAAGGTGCCTGCTGTATTTTTCTAAGGAGTAGGCTACAATTACACAGATCATATCTTCTCATTATAGTGTATGAAATATAATCTAATTAAGCAATGGTTTCTTTTGAAATCAGTCATTACTAGTTGTTAACAACTTGTTTGCTTCCCTTAGGAGGTTAACGCTCATACTGCCGAAATTATTGGTTTCATGAGATTTATATCTTCTAAAAACTATTAGCAGTTGCTAACAGTAATGCTGATTCTAAAAATAACATAACAAGTATAATTTATTAGAGTGGCTGTCCATCATAATATGAATCATATTAGTACAACCATGTGTAAGTGCAAAATACAGGATAATTTACATTGTGCATTTAATGTTCTGATGTTTAGCATTGTACCTCCATGTTAGTGCTAATGATTCATAATATCTTATGTATATTTACCACCAGTTTTCAAGTTCAAGAATTAGCACAACTGCTTACTCCAAAACACACCCAATAAAATTTGTTACAAAGATTTAAAAATAGTAACTTCATTTTAGTCTTTCCATAGGATGTTATTATTTAAGAAAAAAACATTCTCTGTGGCTAAATTTGCGCAAATGCACCTACAATTCTGCCCAAGTTACAGGTTTGCGGAGCAAGGTAGTGGTGCTTTTGTGGAGGAGTTTTCAAAAGGCGAGTGCGGATTTGGGTGGAATGAGGGTGTCTTCGCAAAATATAGAGCATGTGAACCAGTCCACCTGCTTTTACAGAGCAGTGCAGAAACAAGATTTTATTTTGTGGAGTAAGATAATTTAAATGAGATAAAGGTGGGACAAGATTACATTTTTAGGGATGGTCCATAAATGAGTTGAATTTTGCTGTAGCTGAATTGCAGGAGATCTGCAAGGAAACATATGTCTACAGACCCATCAAATTACCATCAAGTTATCAAGCAGACTCAGAGTAGGTTGTCAAGTGTTGAGCTAGAATAAAATATATTGCAAGTTATATATCACCTTAGGAATAATGGTTACTTTTATACCCCCAGAAATAACTACCAGCAAACAGATTTTTCTGTTCAGTAACCCTGTGCATAAGTTAGAGAAACACACATTGGCAGCGACCCATAGTCTAGTTGCGCACAGTGGGAATCTCCAGATCCCTGTACTCATCAGCATAGTTTGTTATCATTTGTAAGTCACATGGAATTGCCAGTGGTGCAACTTCACAATCCGATAACCAACATTGGTAAGGTCTTAAGAAACTGGTCTCTGACAACTAAGATGGTTACTGTATTTACTATTTGCAGAGATATTTGTCTTGACAAAATTATCCTTTTTAGTTTATTAATGGTCTGATTAAGTCATTTCATACTTGCCTACTTTTTCTAATTTTCTCGGGTGACAACTGTAGTGGAGGAGTGATGATTTGCGTCCTTTGGCCTCTTGCAGTGCAAAGCCTCGCTAACACCACAGGGTCAAAATGACATGATTCCCCCCAAGTCATCGAGTCTCTGCATTCCGCCCACTTCACTATGAAGTGGCCAAGACAAGGAACAGTGGCCTGCTCTCCCGGGAGTTCGGGAGAACTACCTGAAATTCATGAGTCTCCCGGATATTCCAAGAGAGTAGGCACATAAGTGTTATGTTTGTTGTATTATGAAATAATTGGAAAATAAATGTTACAGAACAATATTTCACATTTAACGTTCATAATCTATGCTGATATTAAATTGATAACATACATTTTTATCTCATCAGCAGTTTTCAACTTTTCATGAACTACTACATATTCATGAAAATAAATAATTGGAATAGAACTTACATAAACATACTGTAACATCCGTAATACATTGGAAAACATAAATACTTTGTGGGAACAAATACAGACAAACATATTGCTGTTTCATGATATAGGAGACAGTGTTGGCCTTGAAAGTTGTTGGTTAAAAAAAAATACAGTGTAGCACTGAATCAGATGGCAGATTCAATACATTTGGCTGCTAATGTTGATTTTAAATAAAACAGAACACAGGTTTTCGTCTTTGCAAATAATATTTTGAAAAATGAAACAGTCTGTTGTAGGATTTATCAAAAAATAAACAATCTGTTCTCAAATAAACATTCTGCCTTCACATGCCATTTCCTCTGTGTTTGTAGTTATTTATGTTTGACCATTTTTAAAACAATTGTTTGTTACAGTATTTGTGGCAGATTGTGTTTGATGCATAAGAATCAATCAATTTGCCACAGTTTTCTAGGATGTCTATAGTAAAAATGAGTTCAAAGATGTCAAGCTAGGACCTGATTATATATCATGCTCCTAAATTTCCAGATATTTCCACTGTAATTGAGGGTAGCTGTGTCATGTTAATAGTATCTAAATGGAGATGCTTCTTGTGTTGCTGTGGGCAACCAAGAGAATGGTAAGTTGAAACAGCAGACGTTGGCTAGACAGACTAGACTAGAGGTGTGGTTCTGTCCAATTAGTACCTGAGCTACAAATTGAGGATTGAGAGTAATGGCATGAGTACACTGTTTTAATTTGTACTGTTCCTGGTTTTATACAACCTTAATTGTGGGGTGAATTCCTCGAAAAAATATAGGTCCTTTGCATGAAAACCTGAAAGATTGGCTAAGTGGGGGAAGGAGGAATATTGTGTAAAAAAATGTAATATTAGCTCATCGTCTTGTCCATATGAAATGTTGAAAGTTAATTGTAGTCCTTGTGTACAGAGTAGGTGAGTATACATTATGTGGATGAATGTATAATGTGTGTCAATGCCATTACACTGCTCATACATACAAAATCCTATTTCTACATTGCTGTTGCAAGTTATTAGCTTATATTACCTTAAAGTTTTTTGTGTGTAAAATTCTAAATTGACTTTTCTGTCATCTTTGCCACCTTGTTGTGGGTAAGTGAAGTATGGTTTGTTGGGTCTCAGCAGACATCTGGTATATTTATTCAGTGATACATCCCAGTATTTTAGCATATCAAACACAGTATTTTTAGCATTTCATATGCATGTGGTGTATACTGCATGATTTGCATAAACTATTGCGACACCATTTGAATATAGCCAAAGGCCTGCTTATGATTTGCATTATTAAAATGTTTCAATAAATTAATATCCCAGCAGGCCATCACTAGCTCTGACCTAACATTGGAGACTTTGAGCTTTGCAAGAATATGTTTAGGTCATAGCTTCACAAATACACAGTCTTATTCCCCTGATATGATTTTGACTCATTTGCAAGTTTTATCTTCATTAAGCACCAATATGTTTTTTCCTGCCTAACAAGGTCACCTATTCAATTAAAACCATGTTAAATCATTATTTATGAGCAAGGATTATAAATTGTATTTTCAAAATTCAATAGGAACTAAATATAAATATGTAGTATTGTATAAGACTAAAATTAAAAAAACAAAAACTATTTTAAAGAACTAAGGTTTTATGGACAGCACTCTGGCCCAGTTGTTACACTTGCTGTGTCACAGTCCTGGGGTTAGGAGTTTTCTCCTGAACAGGGTCCTATATAGGTGGAATTTGTATGTTTGCGTTGGTTTCCACCAGGTGTTCCAGTTCCTTGACATAATCCAAAAACGTAATTGGCTTCTAACAAAATGGACCATATAGTATGTGTGTGATTGGGAATATAGACTGTAAATTCCAATGGAGTAAGAATGGAAGAAAATGACTAGATATACACTGTATTATTAATAATAACAATGTTTATTTTTCCCTTTGTATTTGACTAACATAAAAATGAACGTATTCATGTATACAAATATTTCTACTATATGTCTTTTCCTAGTTTCTGTGATGGGTCTACTAAATCTGGAGCTACATTTTTATTTGTTCCTCTTCACTTCCACTTCCCCTTCTTTCTCTTTTTTCTCCTCCCAGATCACTCCTGTTAATCTTATTGAGAGGGTTATAATTCTTTTACGATTTAATAGATTGTGGCTTAGCCAGGGCCAGAAAAGATCAACAATGGGACAGAGAGCAAGCAAATAATTGGCAAGTTCAATACCCAAAAGAAGTACCTAACATATGGAAAAAAAAGTACATAAAACCAAACGCACAAAGGTTATTCTAGATGGGCCTTTAGGTTATTTTCTGTCTCCAAATTTTGTGTTTCTATGTTTGCTCCAGCCCAATCATAAGCATAAACATTCCCCATGTGCATATGTATTCTTCAATGCTAGACACAATTAAGCAGACAAACTTTTGAGGTTACAGATCCTTTAAGGTTGAGGTTACATAGTCTATGCCAGAAATGCTTATTTATGCGCAATGGAAAACAGATACTTAATGTGGACCAGAAGATAGAATATTGTAATAATTTTTCAACTGAGAAGAGGCTGACTATTATTAAACATTCATAAAGCATACATGCTACAACACAACTTAGATATTCAACTGGTCTCACATAATCCTGCACTTCACTGGCTCACTGTTAAACCAGGTACACACTACAAGTTTTTCACCCAAATATCGGGCCAATCACATGTTAAACCACTGTTCTGCCTGATATCGCATTAGTGTGTACTATCTCATGGTCAACGATTATCCTTCCAAAGTACAGCATATAGTTTGATTTGATCTTATAAACAGATTAAAAATCTCAGTAAACGATCTAACGATGTTGCTCCAATTCTGCAGAGTGTATGCACTCACGACCAGCAGGTAGTCAGATCTCCATAGAGTTTAAAGAGTCATGATCTTTGCAGATCTGAAGGTAAATCTTCTAATACGTGTACAGTGTGTGAATGAATTGACATGCTGATCGGGACTTTCAGTTGTTGGTAAAATCATTAACGATATCTCATTTGGAGAAATTATCTGTAGTGTGTAACTAGCCTTAGTGATGTTGCACCCAGAGAGCAGTGGGGGCTTATTCGGATCATTTTCTGCCCTTCATGCAGAGGGGGGAAATAGAGATTTGGGCATCACCATTTCATACATGATTTGCCATATCAAATATACACTTTTCTCTGATTATTTCAAATAAATTTTAAGTTCAATTTCTTAGTAGACTTTCTTTTATGATATTGTTCAAATTTGTGAATATTTCTTAAATCTGCTATAATGCATGAGTTGTAATATCTAAAGCTTTACAACTCTTGCGTAGGATTATAAGGAATAACACACATTCTATGAATATATTAGAAATTATCAAGAAGTATGGACTTAGAGTTGATCCCCTCAGTGAATTTCAATATACATTTAAATTAAAACAATGTAAATTATCCCAGTGCTGGATAATTCCCACTAGTGTCAAAGAATTGTTTGTTGATGTCTAACCTTTGTGGAGTCTTTCTATACATCATACTTGATGCAAGTAGCCCCTACATTTGATTTCTGAATTCTTCATTTATTTTCCCTTCCCTGTAATCTCCAAGATATTATTAATGTTAGCATTACTCATTTGTAATATTATGCAATGAGACATACTTCTATACAATGGGGACTGACATTTGCAAGCAAAGAATACCATTGTCCAGAAGGGCACCTTGCTTTCCACCATTTCCAAAATTACCTAAAATTAATTAGATGTTGTCATTACTTTATTAAACAGGTAAACATCCAGTTGCAATGTAAACCTTTGTTTGCTGGGTGGTGTAATTGTACTATATAACAGGTAGCATACTAAATGCTTGGACCTGGTAGTCAATTTAAGCAAAAATTCTACTTGCAATATGAGAATTGTTTTGACATATAGAGGCTAGGGAAATTTCCATTTTGCCAAGTAACATAACAGTAGAAATTAACAACATTTTTTTAAACTGTTCCGCAAAATCTTCACGTCAAAAAAGATCAACAATATGACAGAGCGCAGGCCAGTCTTGGTGAATATGTGCATGAGTGTCCCGCAGTGCCGATTCACGCATGCGCAGTGGAACTGGGAGCACTGACTTGGACTGTCAATTCCACTTGGAAAGAAAAAATATTTAAAACATGGTAATATGTTAAAAAATATGTAAAAAATCTAAACAATTATTTTGCTAGTCTTCCCATGTGAAAAAGTGCTTTCTTTAAATAAACAAAGAATTTTAATTGAATATCTATTGCTATCAGCCATCCTTAGATGGCGATAACAGAAGAAGGGTTGTGATCTTCGTTAAATAAGCTCTCACCCATGAGGAAGCTTTCGCCAGAGAAATCAATGAATTTCTTCAGTGCCCGTCAGTGATATCACTACAGTAGACTTGGATAGATATGGAGACACACTAATTCTGGAGATAATAAAAGGCCTCAGGACACTGATTGGCTGAGATGCTACACAAGGGAGCACACAGCAAGATGTAATTTACAGTTCAAACACACGGTAACTCCTGAGATAGGGCTTTCCCTGCTTAATAGAGCCCTTAGTGTTATTTATGAAAATCAACACATATGGAGTAGCACGTCTGTAAATGCTCAGCTCCAATGCCACAGTTTAAATGCTACTTTTACAGGTAAGCGCATGTATAAAGCAATGAAGTGGTCATTGCTGGTTGAAAGATGTGGCTCCACAACACATTACTTATAGATGTAATAGTCAACACTAAATGCATTCCCAGATATCAGTCCTCTCCACAATAAATTACAGCTTTTATGGTTTTTTTAAATGTAAATATACTGCTTGTTTACCCTAATATGTGTTTCATTCCTACCAGCAAGGGAAACTGCTTTTATGTTAATTAATTATTTCCATAAGCCTATAATTGCATTATATTCTATATTGACTGCTTACTTGTGCCTCCCTTGTGAAAAGAATTAATCAAAAGTGCTTTTTTTCTTCCACCTCCGAGATGGTGCAAGTTTCTGGTCATTTCCAATTGCTTAAGAGCCCTGTGGACCTTGTACTAACTATTGTTTTCCCTGCATGTGCAATTATGATCTATTTAAAGTAATATTGTATTTATAAACTATAATAATATTGCATTTAATATTGTATCATAGGCAGTGATGTAACTGTTGGAAATGCAGTCTATATGGCTGCTATGTGGCCTGATGGTCTTAGTGGTCTGGGCCCAATGGTGGTCTAAGGTGGCAAACTGCTCCTAGGTGGAGCCTGAGTTACTATCCAACACAATCTGCAGAGAGCAATTGTAGTCAGTGGTGAAGTTTCAGCATGCTGTTAGCACTTGAGCTCTCTTGAGGACAATGGAAGAAAATTCTGCAGGGGTAAGGAAACCTTAATGTTTGGTATGTGGCCAAATCATTTACCTTACTAGTATATTTTAGTAAAATATGTTGGCACAGCGTGTGGCATAAATTGTCTCTGATAATTTTATTAAAAAAAAAATTTGTGTTTGAGTTTTGAAACCTCCATTTTTTTCACCCAAAGAGATGACGAGATTATAATTATCGAGATATTCATGCAAATAATACATAGCTACTTTTTTTTGTTTTAAAGTTAAGTTTCAAGTTCTATTTAATTTACAAAAATTTTGGGAAGGGGTGGTTTGATTAAATTAATAGCCATTAGTCACAGAGTCTCCACAGCACAACATTCATTTAATTATATTAAAAAAAATTGTGTCAGCAAACAGCTGTGACTTTGATCTGTTTTCTTTTAAATTATCAATTTGGCACACATAAACAGAGTGTAGAAGAAGAGAGACATTTTATATGATGAAGAAAAATATTTACTGTCTTAAAAACCTGAGTGTCACCGGCACTAGGAGTTTTACCCAGAATTCACTAGGTGTAGCTACACTTACCAGAAGTGCGGACCTCTGGGTAGTGTGGTGAATCAGTGGAACCATACAGTAGAATAAAGGAAAGGAATGTCAATAGTATAAATGCTGAGTCTTGGCACCGTGGAACTGTGATGGTACAGCAGTTTAGTAAACAGGATAAAATGAGGAAAGAGTCCAAGTACCTTAGCACGCAGGTAGCATATAGCAGGCCAGTACTTGATAACTGGATAACGTTAGGCAAAGACCAATCAACAATATAGTAGAAGAGTCAGCGACTTGCAGCTACAACACAGAGGCACTTGTAGACTTTAGTCCAGCTAATAGGTACCATACAGAGTAGCAGCTATATCACAAGGAAACATGAATGGTCTACAGCTGGTAAGTTTCACCACGGATATGTAGAGAAGACTTGTCCAGCGCAGGTGTGTAACAGAATAGCGTGAGTGGTCTGCAATTGGCAAGTTGTACCACTGATGTGAAGGGAAGACTTGTCCAGGCGCAGGCATGGAATGGAGTAACGTGAGTGGTCTGCAATAGGCAAGTTGTACCACTGATGTGAAGGGAAGACTTGTCCAGGTGCAGGCATGTAACGGAGCAATGTGAGTAGTCTGCAATAGGCAAGTTGTACCACTGATGTGAAGGGAAGACTTGTCCAGGTGCAGGCGTGGAACGGAGTAACGTGAGTGGTCTGCAATAGGCAAGTTGTACCACTGATGTGAAGGGAAGACTTGTCCAGGTGCAGGCATGTAACGGAGCAACATGAGTAGTCTGCAGCGGGTAAGTTCTACTACCGATGTGGAGAGAAGACTTGTCCAGAAGCAGGCAGGTAACGGAGGTAGCGAGAGTAGTCTGCAGCGGGTAAATTCTACTACCAATTTGGAGAGAAGACTTGTCCAGAAGCAGGCAGGTAACGGAGGTAGCGAGAGTAGTCTGCAGCGGGTAAGTTCTACTACCGATGAGGAGAGGAGACTTGTCCAGAGCAAACTGATAACACGAGCAGAAACAGGAAACACCTCAGAGTCTCAAGGAATGAGAACCAAGAACAGGCAAAGGTAATAGGGCAACAGGTGCCTTAAGTACTGAGAGGTGATTAATTAACCAATGACACTAGAGGCGAGGTATTAACAGTTCAGGGTTTCTGCACATGCGCAATCTTAGTCAAGATGGCGAACGGCCGCGGCTCAGGAGAGGCGCCGGCAGGAGCGAGAGAGACCCATGTCCCAACCTAGAGGCACTAACAGTCCGGTGAGTGACACTGAGGAGCGTACAGCCCAATCTGCAGTGTTTGATGGTGTTTCATGTACCATCAACAGCTAATATCGCTAAAAGCAAGTAGTGGAACACAAGAGTTTGTTTTTATACTCTTAGGAATATTTTTTCCTTCAATAGATAATAAAAAAACATTAGGACATTCAGCGCATAAAAGTTCCCATAGAAAACAAATGGTTAACAGCAGTCCATAATCACAATTCCGTTCTTATAGTAGGGTGATTATTTCTGTGACATAGATGTAATCTCTTTCAAAGTGATTGAGCCCTTCCCATCACCTTCCGTGGGAAATAATACAAATGGATTCCTACTAGAGATCCTGATGTTCTCAGCGTATAGGATATCCAGCGGAATCCTCTGGATGTCAAGCAGATCTTTGGAATATCACCACTTTTCCACCTTATTACAGTCCTCCAAAGGTTGCTTTGCTGGCCTCTCAATCTTGCTGAGTCTCCCACACTGCCCAATTTATCATTAGTAAATTAAACTGAGAACAAATGTCCAAAATATTGATTTAGATGTCCTGGGCTGTCATTTGCACTCTCTTAAGGGCCCCAAGGTTATTTTTATAACTCCTTTGGTAGCAATGTGTGTAGCTCGATACCGTTTTTTCTGCAGCCAAAACTGGGATGCTTAAAGTAGTCAACAGCCAGGACAGTCTCTCATATCCTGCATTACCTTTAAGGGTTAAGTCTTTTCCCTAGAAGTTTGAATCAGCCAATGACATCAAATTGGGAAGTGGAAATTGCCAGGTACAGTTTTGATTTCGGAGTGATCATCTTGCTGTTTTCAATAATGTGTTTGGTCTTAGAGAGCATGAGGCCAGATGGAAGTGAGACATTTTCAGGAATAGTAATCAAATCAGTTGTCTTTCTTGGAACAGTGGGAACAACAGAACGACTTGTTCAGCACATGTAAGTTGGATCCGGAAGAAGTGCTGCAGAATTCTTTGCAATTAGAGAAGCAGCCCACAGAGCCGTCTGTTTAAGAAAGTGTTAGAAGCCCTATCTCTTGCGATAACACTTGCTACAACCAGAGGTGCGGCTTGGCTCTGTCGTCCAGCACTGGGGTTTCTTCACTATGGCCATTGTGGTAAGGAGATGACACACATGATTATTATCTTCCAAATTAATTTTCCATCTTTCCCAACAGTAATCTAATAGCTTTCATTATAAGGCATATTTCTGCAATATTGCACTAATTGTCTGAATATGCCGTTGATATCACAATGTATGTGGCCAGCTTTAGTTCTGTATTTATCAAAAGGATTAGAGCCCTATATCCAAAGAAAGCAGGTGTTTTAGCTGGAGAGATGGAGTCTTCCTATCTATCAAAGGGTTACTGTCGTCAAAAAGTGCTATTGTTGGTGGTAGTCTCTGTACGCGAAAAGATTTTCCGAGACTCAGGTTGGCGATAACAGAAGATAATCAATGAAAAAATGCTTTATCACTTAAATTAAACATTTTTTCTTTTGGTGATCCTTTAAAAAAGAAGAAATATATAAGACACATATGTTATTTTCGGTGTTTAAACATGGACTTTAAACATAGACTTGGGGGTAAATGTATGAATCTCCGGATTCTTCATCTCTGGCGTGTTCAGCCTCTTCAGCGTTAAAATTTAAAGCGGCGCTGCATTGTAAAGGGAAACTTCCCTTTACAATGCAGCGCCGCTTTAAATTTAAGCGCTGAAGAGGCTGAACACGCCGAAGATGAAGAATCCGGAGATTCATACATTTACCCCTTGGACTAGCTGAGTCATGCATGTCCATATTCCCTGTGACTAGCTCGGTTATGTGGTAAATTAAGCCTTAATGCTCCCAGGCAATATTGCCAAGGCAGCTGAGTATCGCTCAGCTGCCTCCGAGAAAACTTTATTGCTCAATCATGACGATAGATGGTTTTCTTTTGTTTTGCTAGAAAACCAGTCCTAACGCCACATCTTAATTAATAGGACCATTAGTGCTGTTGAGAACTGATATACGTTTTAAACGTTGTTTTTCTGTCTTGCTCAATTTAGCTGCAGATAATGGGCCTGAGTCATTAATGAGAGCAAAACAAAAAAAAAAGAGTAACTTTGCCCCTTGGTAAAACCATGTTGCATTGGAGAGGAAGTTAAATTTAAAATGTGGGGACAGTTTTATAGTTTGGGTAGCACATATCCTAGATCAACTTTAAATTTCAGTGTAAAAATAAAGCATCAATTATTTGTGTGCTACATGAAAAAGCAGCCAGTATTTTCCTTATATGCAAAATAATAAACTAATTTTCACCCCTTGCATTGTAACATGGTTTGACCATGATCAAATGTTCTCCTTTTTTTTGCCTTGCCTTAATGACTCAGGCCAAATGTTTTAAGTATTCCTATGTTTTATGTCCGCACAACTCTTCCTTATTAATGTATGCATTGGTGCTATGTTTTATCACATCATACCCCCTCGCTCCTGTACATGTTAATGTCTCATATAATTTCCTAATACCACCCACCATTTGCTTAGCTTTGTATTCCCAAGGACTCCTTATATGTATTATTATATAGTCTTATTTCAATGATAAATGTTATATGGGTTGACATAATTTACCCAGCTAACAAACTAAATTAGGTTTGCAAAGATTTTTCGCTGGTCCCGTTTCTTTCAGAATATGCCATTGATTTAAACTTATATTACATTATTTCTTTTGTAGGATGAGTCTGGCTAACATGAAGGCTTTTTTTATGCAAAACATATATTATATATATTTACTAAGATTATTTAATAAGATATAAATATCTTCGTATATATGAATTTGGTGGTCTGGTTTTACTATAAAAACCCATCAACTCACCATAAACAATAATCTTTTCATTTAAAGTGCAGTGCTTGTTTAGTCTATATTGACATATAGAGACACACTTGATTGAGTTATGAAAAACTGTTATAGATTAGAGACTGTGTTGAAACACTTTCTTGGCTTTTCTATGGAGCATTTCTTAGTAAAAAAATTGCCTACAGGAAACATGAAGTAATATAAAACCTAGTCATGGGTTAAAAATCTTATTTGGTACATTTGGGAACTTTACATCCTTGGATTTGCGATGACAGACTCTTTAAAAGCCTTTCAAGTGTAGTGCAGCTTCTTGGGGCTAAGGTAAGCTTAGACAGACTTTTGTTGCTCTTGAACTCATTGCTCTGGTTTGACGTCAGTTGCAACTTTATACAAGTGGGAATTAGTAGCAAGGCAGAAGCAGAGATGTAGTTTCTTTTTTAAAAAAATAGCATTTTATTAACAGCATCGAAATGAAAAAGGTACAAACACTCAAAGAGAACATACATTTATAGCCTTTGCAGAGGAGTGAGAAAAGTAAAAGAAAACAAAGTTTAATACAGTTTTCCAGCTGATCTGATACTGTAATCAACGTTCGGGTTTGCTGGGAAGGAATAGGTGGTCTGATACTTTGTTTTGTTTTAAAATTGAGGGTGGAAGAATGGAGGGGGGGGACATCTCTCAGGCAAAGTAGAGCTAGGAGGGGGTAGTTCGTTTCATGTGACTAGAGGAGTAGAAATCCATCATCTCTCAAGCCACTTGAAAATGTTAAAGAAAGGGTTTTTTTTTTAATCAATGTTATTTTCACTTTTATGTAGAAGAAAGATTGTGGGATACAGAACACAAGAAGGGATAACAAATATGGGTACAGTAAGCAGTGGCGGATCTGCAGGGAATCCACAAGTGCTGCTGGAAGCAGAGTCGCTCTGCTCTCCAAAGAGCAGGTGCTTGTATCGGACCACACATGCTCAGAAGAGGTCATTGCCAGTATGTTTATTTGTGCGTATGTGTGTGTCTATATATATATATATGCTCTTGATGAAGTCTGTTGTACAGACGAAACGCGTTGAGTTACTGCTATTACTACCATTGCTGATCAGATAGGCTCACCATCTGCTTCTGGATGTGTAAGTTACTACTGTTTTTATTAAACTTGAATTTTTTGGATACTACATCTGTGTACTTCTGTGTATTGAGGTAACCTATGGGATAACCTAAGGTGGCTGAAGATTGAATACATCCTCACAGTCTACGGGATATCCTGCAGATAAGCCATTAAACAATTGGCTTCTGGTACGCATACATCTTTATTGGTGTGACCTGTTTATATCTTTTTGAACGTCATTTGGCTGTGTGTGATTTTCTATCCTATGAGCTATACATATCTATTTTAGATCCTGTTGATACCCACATGGTGGGAAGCTCTGGCTCACTCATTTCTGGTGGTTTGGTTCCTTTTTTGGATTTTTCACTTGGCTCCATAACTTGCCATACTACACTATTGTGCGCCTCCTCTCATTTACTTTTATATATATATATATATATATATATATATATATATATATATATATATATATATATATATATATATATATAAAAATGAACAAGCAAAACAGAAATTCTATTAAAGGTGCACATCTCTCATTGCTAATAGATATTGTGTGTGTATATCTATATAGATGTGAACAATATATATTAGCAATGAGGATTATGTCGTTGTTTTTTTTAATAGAATTTCTATGCTGCTTGTTTCTGTTTTTCACTTTCAATATACAGTAAATAATTTTAGTTTTTTAGTTCACTGGTGTTCAGGGTCACTACATCGGATGAGAACAGAGTGTTTCTTTGGCTCTCAGCTGATGTGACTGTGTGCAGCCAGCCTGTTGAAAAATACAGCTTGTCCACCTTTAATATTCCATACACTTATCAAATGTAAAAATATATTCCCCATATCCCATCACTGTAATGGATATTGTAAGCCATGAATTAGGCTAATTCATGCATTATTTTAGGAGAAATATTTAAATATTTAAGGGGTGGTGTCGTGAACATAGAGAGCTTACAGTTATTTATAAGGGATAAATCATAACTGCAGTGTAAATAGGTTATATCAAATTAATCCATGGACAGCTGTTAAAGTGTGAAATGTGAAGATAGAGATTCTGATGTAAAAGTATTTGATAGCTTTGCACATTCCAGTGTGAAAAGATAAGAGAGTCAGCTTCAAAGGGCTCCTGCTGTGAGATAGCCTGGCCTGGGATAGTGTTTTTGGACACCTGAATTGACTTTGTGGGGCCGATCACAGCTGGAGATCCTTGTAGGCGGCATGTAAAAGCCTATACAGGTATATAGAAATATGAGCTTTAAAGGAAAATGTCTTCATAGTTCATATTTTGGGAAATCTGGGTGCCACTCCATACTAAGGAGCAGAAATCACACCAGGGTTGTGAATTACAGGTACTGGCGGTGACCGGAAACAGCTATACTCACATATCTTTTCCAAAGATATGTCACATTGTCATAATTCCATCATGTTTGGTATTTAAATGTGCGGGAGATTATGACCGGTTTATTGAAGCGGGAGTTATGTCTCTGAGGTATGTCTGTGAAAAATTACCCAAAGGTCAAGACTTGTGAGTGCACAGGCCTTGAACAGGTGTCACTAATTTTTTCTCAATCTTTTATGCAAATCCCAGTCGTGTAAGAAATGTTCCCATTTGACCAATCTTGGCTTGTAATGTTAGCAGTGAGATTGCCTTGTGAGAGTATAAATACCATTGGCAAGAGGCTATTTTTTTTGTTGAGTGTCAATATTATTGATTTTAGTGCATAGTACCTATGCAGTTGATCTGGGTCACCCTTTGTGGTCGATATTGCTAGAAACAGAGGCGGTGGCAGCTCCAGAGGCATTCTGTTCACAAAAGAGACTGTCCATCTACATTTCAACACACTCTAGTACAGATGGAGATCCTTTGCTTAAGTGGCATGACCCACCACTTCTCCAATTAAAATGAAGAGACTGATTGTGCTCAATTAGCTCCAGCCACTAAAATACATTATATAGGAGTGTAGTGTCACTTGAGCTAGAAGACATGAATGGCATATTCTGTGATGGGTGCCCAATTTTGGGGGTAAATGTATGAACCTCCGGATTCTTCATCTCCGGCGAGTTCAGCGTCTTCAGCGCTTAAATTTAAGGCAGCGCTGCCTTGTAAAGGGAAACTTCCCTTTGCAAGGCAGCACCGCTTTAAATTTAAGCGCTGAAGACGCTGAACTCGCCGGAGATGAAGAATCCAGAGGTTCATACATTTTCCCCTAGATGTTTTTCTACAAGAAAGGTGCTCCATCTGCATATGCTTTTATTAAATAGCCTGACTACTTACATGGGGTAATCAAAGAGACAATGTAACATTGCATATGGTGATTGCATGCAGTTATGCAAATCCTCTCAGCTGCATTTTCAAAACTCCAAGCAAAGTATTTGAAAGGTTACAAAACTAGTTGATACTCATTTCTTTAAATATATTACCAAACCTCCACCTCCCGTTCCATTTGTTGCTAAACTATGTTAAAACAACTCACAAATCTCACCAGCTTTTGTATTGACACGCCCCACACCATAACTCTCTTAATGGCCTACCTGCAACTAATATATAAATTGATCCAATATAGAGCGTTATCAAATCAGTAGAGGAGATAATAATATTCATGTTTTATGTAATTTTGTTAACTACCTAACTGCAAGCAATCGTCCAGGCATTTCCGTCAAAATTTTTTTATGGTGCAAGGGGCTTACTTGTATGATGTGCATAGGGATTACCTATAAAATCTACAAGTAGCTATATTGGCTGCTGTCCAGGATTATTTATTAAGTGCACCACGCCAAATATGGATCCAGCTGCCTTTCCTGCATGTTTTATCAGCCAACTGAGGTGCCCGCTAGGGTATTCTGGATATTTTGGTTATGTATTTGGATAAAACTTAAAACTGTACAAATGTTTTGCAAGATATAAATATTCCACTCTGTGGCTGTGATTTGACCAGCATTAGCAAAGTGATCACATGAATAATTAACAAACAAATGATATTCACTATTTGGCATAATGTACACAAATTCCATGGGTAAAAAATCCTTAAATAGTTTACAGGATAAATCTGTAAATATATTTTATAAAAGAAAGATGTTAGTATTTTTGTTTTCTGGCTTTGTATCTTTTAAAAATGATATGCTGCTGGGGGAGAGTTTCAGGCTAGATAGAGAGGAAAAGTACCAGAGTGTAAAGAGTGGAGGGCACAGACGTGCTTGACCATAATGCTTCTTCTCCCCCACCGGCTGCTCGGTTGCTGTAGATGCCTCCAACCAGCCAGGTAGTATTGCAGTGCGATCATGCACTGCGAATACTAGCAAGGGTTAGTGACTCACAGGGAGTACAGGAAGCTGCATGCTGCTCTGCCCATGATAGGTGTACTAAAGTTGTGCCTGTGGAACTCCTGCTGTGTGATTCATTTAGTTCCAATTCTGGTTCTGCCCTTTGTATTGGATTCTGACTAATCTCTGGATCACTGCCTTCCCTAACTCCTGCATTGGACACACTATCCACTAGAGGCTGCCTACTGTGACCTATTATTGTACGCAGTCTGTTTCTGAATTCTGTCTGTCCAAGCTACAGTGCATACTATGGACCAGTCCATCTTTTATGGCCAATATGAGTACCTGCATTTATTATTCTAGTGTCATTGATTGGTATCTCCAATATTTCCAGTGCCAAAAAAGAGTGACACTGAAAAAAACTTTTCAGAGTAGAGACCAATGTTTAAAAAAAACAAAACCCCACAGGAACAAGCCGACCCAGACCAGGAGACAATGACCAATTACTAAAGTTATTTTGGACTTCACCCAATTCAAATAAGTGATACCATTATGTTATGAACTTGGCCTTAGAATAGCCCTCAGCCACGATGGCTCAGGATTGTCTCATGAAGATCCCATCTTGGATCTCTGTTAGGAACTTGCCTTTACAATAGCCCTTATCTAAGATAGCTGGGACTGTCTCATGAAGATTTAATCTTGGAGCTCATTTCCTGTTTTGGCCTATAAAAGACGCTTCCTGTTTTGAAGCCTCTATTTGTTTATTGTATTTGAATCTGAACCAGATGCTTCCACAGAACCTTGCTCCCTCTTTTGACTTCACCTGTTGGATATTTTAGATTTGTATATCAAAATAAATCCTATTACTTTAGAACTGCCTGGATATTGAATTCAATTTGTGATATCAGAAATGTGACACACTGACTCACTACTGCACATTAAAAATTGTCTTAAAGCTTATTAATTCCTGGTCAGCTGAAATTCCTTAATATGTCCTTTTCTGAAGATACTCGAACCGCTAATAGGGACAAGTTAGGAACTGCAAGTTTATAAATCAAATGTAAGTGGCACAAATTTGTACCTGGTCAAACAATCCTGCTTTTATTTTTTTTTACTGCCTGCTTTTGCACCTAGTACACACATACTGTGTAACATTAGTTTGAAACTTCAATTTAGAGTTGAGCTGAATGTGCCACCCTCCCAACTCAAAATTTGTTGTCTCATTTTAAATACCTTGCCCCTTCCAGCTCAAGATGGTTTTACCAAGGTGCAAAATTGGATGCTTAGCTAAATCTAAATGAGGCCCTGTGAATCATTACCCAGTTGTTCCCTTTATTGGTGACTGCCAGGGACAGAGCAGGATTAACGCTATAGGAGGCCCAGGTCACTTAACCCCGGAGGTCCCCCTCTTAAGTGTCCACACCTATTGTATTGTGTGACTTTCCTTAAATTTGGTGAATCAAACACATATTCTTGAGCAATGATAATATCAATTATTGTTATCATTTTATTGCTATAGCGTCAACACATTGCTGTGCCTATTGGAGCTTGCAATTTAATTTCTGTGCCACAAGTATATAAAAACAAGACCAATTTGATCATAAGCCAGTAAACCTACTAGTATGTTTTAGAACTATAGGAAGAAACTGGAGATCCCATAAGAAACCCAATGTGAACATGGGGAAAACATACAAACTCCACCAGATTGAACCTCCTGTGCAGCCCTTACTTGATGTTCTTAAACAGAGAAATCCTCAAAATATGACCTGTTGGGGATACTTGAGATGGAGAAGAAGGAAACTTTTGCTTTGAATAATAAAAATAGTTCTTCATTTCACATTTGCTTCAATAAATGCAAGGTTATTTCTCTAGTTTCCAGGGACAGTGCTAGGTTTTCAAGAGACTGTTGTCTCTGGAGTTAACCCTAATATTCAATATTGACCAATTATATGGTACAATTTTTTTTTGCTGAATATTGAACACAATTCTTACTTTTTATTCCCTCTAGACTTTATAACTTTACCTCAATATAGTGTGAATGTGAAAAGAATTTAGGAATATCTGACAGTTTTCATACCCTTATACACTATTGCAATGAAAAATAAAGAGTGTTCCGAATGGGGCACTCAGGAGCTAAATAAATTAATTGGAAAAATAAAAATTAATTTTATTACTATGCATTAAAATATTTATATGCATTACAAATTAACCAGTCCAATAGAATTTAGGCAACATTTTATATTTAATTGAAAAGGGTGATAAATGAAGAAAGTAAATATTTAAAAAATCAATGATCTGTCACAGCGCTTGATCTTTAGATTACAATATAATAATCTCAATCTATACAAAATACTCTAAAAAGGTGGTGATAGGGAAGGTTGCTATATAATTCCATAAAATGTAATATTTAAATTGGACATTAATTTTATCAAGACTCTTCCTAAATTTAATATTCATCCCCCACTTTAGTATTTGAAATATTTCCTTTTGCCTGGCACTCACATATATTGCAGTTGTTATTAGGCTACTATATTAATATCAATAATTATATATTACTAGCTGAAGTACCTGGTCGTTGCCCGGGTTTAAATCTTCATATTATTAAGTTATCAATGAGTTGAATGTAACTGACAACCTTTTAAAAATAATTAGCAGCTTAGCAGGTCTTCCAACACACACACACAGGTGTACCACATGGGTGTAATAATTTGTTTGTTGTGTTGTGATTCGTTTGTAGTGCTAGGGTGGAGGATAAAAACACTTTTTGTATTTGTGGCCGGGGCCACTGATGCCAGTTAGTGGCCAGCTAGTAGTGAGGAAACTACTGTTTAGCCAGACATTGGGTTGTGGGAGGATTGTGATGCTTTACTGGAAATGTCTGCTGTAACCACTGCTGAACCTGTATAAGCCATCCTGAAAACTGCCGATAATCAGTGAAATGGTTCGGCCAATCTGTGTGAGACTCCTGTGAATGCCGCGCTTTATCACAATATGTATATACATTAATTATCTACAGTGGTCAAAGTGGCGGAGTATGCCATACCTATACTTCTCCTACCGCCTTCTTTATAAAACTATCAAATTGCATTCGCTTACAGTCCAATTATCATACTGCCACTTCTAAATGTCCACTTTGATCACTGTGTATGTTTATAACTTATAGACAAATTACCTTTAGAAATGAGACAAACTAAAAGCTAAGAACTATATGAGCACTGCTCAACATTTTTCATGGCCAGAATGCAAAACGGTCCTAAATAATGAAGTCCACAGAATAATAATGGGAATTCCTGCCCTACTATGTCTCCAAATGAGACAATGAAGGGAGTGGAGTGCATTTTTATGTTCAAAGAAAGGACAGGAACCTGAGCATTACTACTGGTACAGTCAAAGGAATCTGGTATAATAACAATTTGGGTTTTTCCATACAGCATTTCACACTGAGGTTCCACCCTTACTCATTTGCAGCACATCTGGCTTGTAATATAATTTTGTAGTATTTGGAATCCCTGAACTACATTAGGTATGGTTTTACTATAATGAGTGGTTAGTGGTTAGAAGCTAAAGAGTTTTACAGACTTGTACTTCCATATACCCTTACATGCAATTCATTGTCATTTATTAATTCAGAAAAGTTATTTAATGTATTAAAGTTATAGAGGATATTGTGATCCCACACACATTCTTATTTTTTTTTAAATTCATAATAATCTGGGATATTTGGCAAACTGTATCTAATTTGTAGGGGCAGTCACGGGTTTTAAACATTTTTTACTCTTGGACACTCATGTAAAAATACTACTTTTTTTTCTTTTTTCATTTCATGTTTTAAGGCAGCTATGAAAAATTAGCCCCTTTCTAAACGTCATTGAACCAAATCATAGCCTAAAACATGTTGGACGTATGAGCTTGGTTTATACAGAGGTATGTTTGACACTGCGATCAGTCTGCAAAAGTTTGACAGACACCTCACCTAATTTGGAGGTTCGTGGTCCTTTCTCAATTTAACTATATCTGTAGTTTCCTGCTTGACTCATTTTTTATCCTATGCCCCTGCCACATGTTGCCCAGTCGTCACTTACACAATCCTACAACTGGACAGGTAATTACCTCCCACCAGTTCGGCACATGTCTGAGCCTGAGTCATTAAGGAGAGCAAAGCATAAAAAGGAGTAACTTTGCACCTGGGCAAAACCATGTTGCATTGCAGGGGGAGGTAAATTTAAAATGTTGCGACAGATTTATAGTTGGGGTAGGGCATGTCCTATATCAACTTTAAATTTCAGTGTAAAAATAAAGCTATCAAGTATTTGTGTGAAAAAATAGCTAGTATTTAACTCAGATGCAAAATAATTAACTAATTTGCACCCTTGCAGTGTAACATGGTTTGTCCCCGAGAACATTTACTCCTTTTTTTGCCTTACTTTCCTTAATGACTCAGGCCCAGAATCTGTGTGCATTTTGACACTCTGATTGGCTGTTTGTTCGATCCCTGCACATTTTGAGACTGAAAGCACAAAGACATGCAGGAGACAAGAAGTAATAACAACAATTGTGCTTTGACCTTTATGAAATACACCATTATTTGCAAGATTAGCATTTAATTTACATTTCTGTAAATCTTTTATTATTTTATTTATTTTAATAACTTTATTTATAAAGGACTATCACATATTGTACACAAACAAAATAGGCCACCAGAATAGGTGACATTGTATAGATCTGGCAGCTACTGTGTGTGCCTATTTTAACAGTGGGAATTTAAAATACTTATTGCTTTTTTTGTTCTAATTTGAGGAGTGTCTCCAATGGTCTCTACATTCTGTTTCTGTACTTTTTATGAGTTTGATTTTTACCACAGAAACAACTGGATTATTTACTAAAATTGTATTTATTTTACCCATCCTGAAAAGTGGCTTGTGATGTGAGGGATGACTCTTTATAACACATAGCCAAAATGATGTACAGTGGCAGATCCAGGTTTTATTGAGCTGTACCTAGGATGTGAACTATAAAAAAATAATAGATGATCATCAGCCACGCACAATATTGTTATGTTGCAAACAGGATTATGGAAATCAGGACACAAAACGTCACCTTAATTTATGACTATATAAAAAATAATCTAGCTCCCTGTTTGTGAGCTCACTTACCATTTTTTAGCTGGTTTTACTGTATTTTACTTCAGCTCTGTGGTAAAAAAACAATGTTTTCGCCACAAATGTGTGATTTGCTTTTTGTACTCCTGTTCAGATTTTTGTATGCATTTTACTATTAAGTAACAACAATTTGCAACAGGAAAAGTGTGTTTTCAAAATCTGTCTCACTGGCCACACTTGTGCAATCGTTTGTCATACTGTGCTTGCACTCCTGTCTTCAGACTTGTTGTTGAAACCAAAATGACAGTTAATGATGATCATTATGTGGGGAACTCAATTGGCCGCGTTACTGTAAAAAGTAACGCAGCCTGGGCACTATTACCGTTATTACAGTAGCGGTAATAGTGTGCTTAAATACTATTATTACGGTAATTTCAACGCCAGCTTTTTGCTCGCATCTCGCTGAGCCGCGAGCAGAAAACTGGGTTGATTTTACCGTAATAACGGTAATAGAGTTAACATGGCTCTAATCTGGGGAGAATTGAGTTCTTAAGTTAATGTGGCCGAAATAAACATTTTTGCCTTTTTTCAGATCTTGTACATGTCTGCATTGCACATCTAGAGATTTGGGTGTTGTTTTCACTATGTTTTCAATCCAAATGAGACAAACTGTTGTCTAACTTAATTTCCTCTATGCTTTTGTCTCAAAAGCATCCTAATGGCGTCATTCTGATGTGTTTTTAAGATGTTAGGCCTGGTATAAGCTGTTTAGATGCTACATTACTTGGTTACAAATGCTACATAAATGTTTCCAGAAACATAAGATATTTCACTGGTGAAGCAATACATTTTGCAACTACTGGGGTCAAACTAGCATATGTTTTAAAGCCTCAGCTGCCCATTGTAGGGAGATTCATACAGAGTGTACTGATGTTGTTTCTGAAGTCTGGTATGTTATAAAAAAATTGATTAGATTAATCTGTTCAGCATCCTGACTTTATCCAACATCAGTTCCAGACTGATGTTGAAACATGTGGATAGGAGCATTCAGACTGAACTCTTTACTTCATAGTGAGCCATTATTAAAATGTTAAACATTTAAAAGCTTGACTTTAAAAAAACCAAAAACAAAGCAGAGTCCTAGTAAGTGCCCCCTCCCCTACACCATGCAACATAGCTTTTATGTCACATCACAACCACAAAATTCCTGCTTGTATTATAAGCAGCTATATGTACCCACAATCACACACAATTGCTGCATGTTTTATGGGCAGCCCATATGTCTATGTAATACCATGATTAATATGTGCCTTAGTAGGGAAAACTGTTTATTTGATTAAAACAAGTGGTACTAATGTGGTTAAGATGTTGGACTTTGAAGGGAAGTTTAGTTCTTTTTTCACCTTTACTCATGTCAAAGTACACATCTAGATTGCGGAAGTGTGTCCCAAAATTGAAGAGTAACTGTGCACCTTATTGTGAGCTGGATCATCCGTGTGTAAAACCAAGGGTTTTGTGGGTTTTTTCATGTGTGGTTCATAAATTATCTCCACTGTTTTATTTACTTTGTATCTAAAACAAAAATAATAATGAACTGTAAAAATGGTATTAAGTTGAGTAAGGAAAGCAAAAGAAAGAGTAAGTTTGCTCCTGGACAAACCATGTTACCATGCAAGGGGTTCAAATTAGTTTATTATTTTCCATGTAAGGAAAATACTGTCTGCTTTTTCATGTAGCACAAATACTTGCTAACTTTATTTTTACACTGAAATTTAAAGTTGATCTAGGATATGCCCTACGCCCAAGTATAAATCTGTCCCCACATTTTAAATTCACCTCCCCCTCCAATGCAACATGTTTTTGACAAGGTGCAAAGATACTTCTCTTTTATGCTTTATTCTCCTTAATGACTCAGGCCCGTCATGTTTAACTTTGTATCTTGTAGATTCTCGACGGCAAAGGCAGGGTTTCTAGAGGAGGGGGGGGGGGGGTTTCATGAGCAGCCCCCTTCCATCCACTCCAAAGGAACGGGCAAAGCTGCATGCAGTGCTGTTAGGTGCATGCAGCTTCCCCTTCACAAGCAGTACAGTAAAGCAAGACATACCTCCCAACTATCCTTGTAATCAGGACAAAGTCTTGACTGAGTGTGACAGTTATCCAGAATCAGAACAGTTGACAGACTATCCTGCTCTCTCCTACCTGTTCTTGCTGCTTTCACCACCTGCTGATGCTAGTGTCTTAAGCTTAGTTGCTTCTTATCTTATCCAAACAGATGCCAACATTCTAGGACACAAAGGATAGTTACATCATAGTCTAGCAATGAAAGTCTCCCTACCCCCAACCAGTCCTGACTTTAAATCAATAGCACCCACATTTAATAATTAGTCTCCTTCCCTGCAACCAGCACATGTATAGCATTAATAGCAATCACATTTAATAAATAGATATATTTCCCCCAATCATCCCAAACATTAAATTAATAGCATTCAGAGTTAATAAATAGACCTATTCCCCCAACATACATTTCCATTAAATTAATAGTATTCACATTACCTAAATACACTTATTTCCCTCCCAAATAGCCCCAACATTAAATGATTAGTATATATATTTAATAAGTTTCCACCTTCCCCCACATATAACTCTGTATTACATTAATGACACTCACATTTAGTAAATATACATATTTCCTCCACAAACAGCCCTAGCATTAATTTAATAGGCATTACCATGACCCTATAAACTAAATAGCTCCATCCATCAAATAAATTGTCTCTACTAATAAATTAATATATCCTATCCACTATGATTAGCACCCACCTTCACCATTAAATAAATGGTCGACCTCCACCCATATTACAGTAAGTACAGTAAGTGCCACTCCTTCCCCCACTCACACTTACCTTCTTGCCGCAGGCAGCTGGAAAACCCCCTAAGTGCGCCTGAGTTTATGTTAACTGGAAACATAATTTGCATAGGAGTAACTATTTTTCTTTCCTCTCCTCTCTATCCCTCTTTTTTAGCAGTTATGTTTCTAAGTCTTAAAAAAATCATTAACTGTTATTAATGGGTCCAGTCACTAAATGTGCCAATTAATAAAGGTATTGCTGTGAGTAAATGCATGTCCCAGCCACAGAAATTTACTGCATGTTCTCAACAAAATACAGTTTGTAAAACAAGCAGTACTTGGCTGTCCGGTTGCACAGGACCTCTTTCTTCACACTAATTAAGAACACCTTATTTGGACTCGTATATTTTTTTTAAATGAATGGCACTAGTATAACCATTCAGAAATGATTTTAAAATGGCAGAAGATTGGAATATGTGGAACTTATTACTGTGCTGGCATTGGGTGTTTTATGGTCTCCTAGAGCAATTTGCTGAATGAAATAGACTTTATTTATTGAATGTTTTTTTTCCTTCAGGTCAAAAACCACTAATCCTAGATTTGCTTTACTTGTTTTTACAGCTGACCTGTAACAGCTTCACCATCGGCGATGGGGAGATGCAGGACGTTGGTGTTGGCGTGTATCCCAGGTATTGCATAGACTGCCTTATTCACAGTAACTATATTTTTTTAAGGTAGCCGGTGGGGTTTATCAGAAGAAAACTACTTCCACTGTTAAATTACAAGGAAACGAGAAAAAAAATGGTTTAAATTTGTTTTCAAAATGCCTCATTACCAGTTGAAAAAATTATTTATGTAGTCTTAGACTGATGGCTTTTTGTTTGATTTTAGCATGTGGCTTTTACTAAGGATAGAAATAAGTTGAAAGGTGGAACTGGAGGCCCCAGTTTATATTTTTTGCTACAAGAACCTATGGTAATATAAGCAGTAAAACGGAAAGAGAGATTTTTATTAGAGCTAAACTGTAAACTTTCTCACAGCAGGAACTGTGTATCAACTCTTGTTACAATTCGCATAAATTATATTTAGCTGGTAGTGGCAAGTGGCAAAAACTTTTTATACTTCTGTTCAATTCCCGGTATATGGCGTTATAATGTAATTTAAGTGAGCCCTGTTACTGTTGAACTAGGCTAAACAAATATTAGAAATCAGTAATGTTTAATCCAATCCTTGTTATTCCAGCAAGCGATTTGATCACACTATTAAATGAATAAAAAGGGAGTAGAGTTAAACCAAATGGTATTTATACTTTGATATGAAAACTGTCAACATCGGGGTTCTAAGAGCTGCCAGTAATTTAAAAAATTAAAATGAAATGTGGCAAACATCAGAAAGTAATTGAAAAACATGGAATAAAGGATATTGGGTGTTTGATCCTGAGTTATTTTTTTAAATCTCTTTATTTGTGAAAGTTTTGAAGGCTTATAATAAACAAACAAGCATGGCATTTTATAAATCACACACATAAGGTACACTGAACATGGTAGAATAAACTGAAACAGTGTAACAGGCAAACAGCAGAAAGGGGGCATGCCAGGATATTCCAGTGATCAAAGAAAGATGGAAACCAGGTAAAGGCGTGTGTCCTACACCTAAGCTTTTGTTATGGAGCAGGGGCATGGGGGGTACTGGGATGCGACGGAGTGTGCCACAGGGGCGGATGGGGATTGTGGTGGTCGGGGGCAGAGGTGGCGGTGAGTAGGGGTGGAGGATGAAGATGGTCCCTTTGTAATTTGTGTTATAGGTACAGTTATGTTCGAATTGAGAACAGTGTAGAGGGGGAGCAGATGTGAAAGATGACTCTATATAATGTCGTATTTGGCGATAGAATTTTGAGTTGGGAAAGTGGTGTCTCAAAAATGGATGTAGATCAAATTTGACTTCTCTGTGGTGGAAGCGCATGATCCCTGCTGCCCTCCACTCTGAGGCCACACCGGGCTCCTGGCCAGAAAGAAAAAGAGGGTAATCCCATATTGGGTTAAGTGGAGAGGGATGCTCTGACAGACGGAGAGTCTTATTCGCGGAGTCCTGAAGCTGGACAATGCCGCTTGGGGAACCAAGGCAAGAACACCAAAGAGTTGGCGGCAATCATGTCATTTTTAAGGTCAGCCCGCTGTTTGCAGTGCGGGGCAACATGCTAGGTCATTAGTTGGCTCAGATGGGTTTCTTGGTAGTACCTACGAAGCAGAGGCAATCAAGGCCACCTGACACAGAGGCCAGCAAATTACAGCAGATTCTAGGTTTACTATTGTTCCAAATGAAGTTGTTGCATGAGGCTTGGAGAGCCGCAAGAGTCTGGGGTGGCATCGGGACACTAGGGTCTGAAAGAAATATAGGAATTATAGTAGTATAGGTATCTTAATGGTGTTAACCCTGCCTATCCATGATATAAAGTGTTTCCAAGTGGAGGAGGACCTGCTCAAGTTTATGGATCAGGGGTGGGAAATTTTCTTTATATAGTAGGTCATCTGACTTTATAATCCTAACCCCCAGATTTGTTATTGAGTCCTTCCTCCACTGGAAGTTAAAGTTAAGTGTGAGAAGCTTTATAAGGGAGCCAGGTAGATGGAAAGGTAGCGCCTGAGACTTACTGTTGTTAATCTTGTATCCCGAGACCATCCTAAAATAAGACAGCTCATGGAAGAGGTTGGGGATTGAAACCAAATTCTTGGTAAGGGATAGTAGAACAATGTCCGCGAATAGAGACTCAGTGGCAATGCCAGAGATGGTTGAGTTAGCACTGATCCAGAATGCTAGGTTCAATGACTAGGGCAAAGATCAGGGGAGAGAGGGCTTCCCTGTCTGGTGCCATTAATCAAGGAGAAGTGAGTAGATGCTAGGTCATTGGTAAGGACCAAGGCAAAAAAGATTACGATAAAGAGCGCTGATAGCCTGCAGGAATCTACCTGTGAAACTGAATCTCTGTAAGGTGAGAGCTATATACAACTAAGAAACCCTATAAAAGGCATTCTCCACATTTAGGGCAAGAGATGGAATCCTAGATTTGTTAATGAGGTGGATCAAGTCAATGACCCTTCGGGTGTTGTCGAGTTCCTGTCTGGACGGGACGGAGCCCACCTGATCAGGGTATATTAAGCCGGGAGCAAATGGGTTCAGTCTATTAGCAAGAATCTGGATGAAAAATGTAAGATTGGGGTTCAATAAGGATATAGGGCAGTAGTTTAAACAGATGGTGTGGTCTCGGTTTAGTGATTACTATTATAATGGATTTTGTGGCACTTGGATGGAAATGTTCCCCATCCAGGATTCGGTTAAATAGGGAGCGAAGGTGTTTATTAGGCTAGGTGCAAATGATTTGTAGGAAGACAATGAATAGCTATCCGGTCCTGGAGCCTTAGTCGGCTTTTGGGACTTGATGGTGGCTTCAATCTCCTTGTCTGTGTTATCGTTGCTCAGTGTTGCTGCAGATGTAGAAGCATTTAGGAAGTCTACACAAGGTTAGATATTGGCGGATGGTGGGATGAAGATTGGTCCCTGTGGGTCGGCTGTTTGATGGTAATAGAGTGCAGCATAGTTTTGAAAATATTGTTTATGGCTGCTGGGTCATAAAGGGGAGTATCGTCTGGGGTTTTTATGAGTGGGATGGCTGGGGAGGAGCGGCAAGCTTTAATCTTATAGGCCAACAAGGTATCCACTTTATTGCTCTTTTCGTAAAAGCGTTGGTTAAGCCAACGCAGTGCCTTATCCGTCTTTCTGGTCAGAATGTTGTTCAATTTGCTTCTAGCCAACAAGGTTGTTATCGTTTCAATTGCAGGGGCATTGTTTGTAGTTACCCTCCAAAAGTTGCACCTAGGTGGTGAGTTTGTCAGCAAGGCGTTTCTGTTCCCTGTTGCGATGGGAGGCATAATTAATTATGCAGCCTATTATAACTGCCTTGTTTGCTTCCCAGACCAACGGGGAGCACAAAATACACTGAAATAATCCACAATAGCTTCTTTTACTCTGGATTGAAATTGGGGAATCCGCAGGAGGGTTTCTTTGAGACGTCACGAGGGACGTCCCTCCAGGCCCTCCATTAAGCTGAAAATGGTGGTAAAACCAGGGGTTCATAATAATCTCCTAATTTCAAAGGTGGCGTGAGCCCAGTGACATATCTATTCTCAAGTAGACCTTGTTGAAGGAAGAGTAAAAGGTGTACTTTTGAGCTGTCGATTTTAGCGCACAACAACAGTCAAAAATTCCGCCTCTTTCATATGTTTGACCTAGCACTTGTTATGTGATTGTGATGGGGAGTTAGCTGTGAAATGGACCTGTCAAGTCGGTGGTCAAAGATGGTATTAAAGTCTCTGCCTGTGCAATTCTGCAATTTTGGTTATAACCACTGAGATTCATAAAAAATCCCTTAACCTTAGACTTTCTAGAAATGGAATATGACTTGGTCTTATACCACTGTGGTAGCATATATCTCCATATACTGCATAGGTGTAAGTGTGCTGAAAATAAATGTTTAGTGCTTGTAAAGGTTGTGGGTGATGCACTGAAAATCAGCTTAAAAGTTCAGTAAGATGTCATTCATTAAATCTCAAAATCAGAGCTGTAACTAGATATCTTAGCCTAACATTGAATTAATAGCATTTACATTTAATATACCAGCATATTCCCCCGCTGCCAACAGTACCAACAGTAAATTAATAACATTACCATTTAATAAACAAACATATCCCACCCCCACTCCCGCCAGCAACAACATTAAATTAATAACAGCGGTTGTAGAGGGACAGGCTTTTAAGAAATAAGGCCTATTTCCCCACGAGCCCCAAAATCAAATTAATAGCTTACAAATTTCCCGCACATTTAATAGAGACTCTTATTATTAATAAAGACAGTATCTTCTTTTGACTATATTACTGATTTAGTTTTTGTAGTTATATTTAATTACTTATATTTTGTAGTATTTACGGGGCATATATTTATGGGAAACATAGAAATATCCCCATGCTCAGGAGTCAAAGCTATTAATCCGGCAACAATATTAATACTCCCTTAACAAAGAGACACATCACTGCAGAGCTATTGATATAAAATCATCACATCAAAAGATTTGCAGTGACAATGAAAAAAATATTTAAATATAGAATGCATGCCAATGAATCTTTATAAATTTCCATTGAATATGTATTGTAATGGTTTTCTTTAGTAATATATGACGTATCATCACTTCACTGTGGCTTTGTGTGATGTAGGTGCTTGAATGAGGATTTAGGAAGGGTATTTTTACAATGAATCCTATACATTGTATTAATTTTAATAAGGTTCTTATTATGGAGGCAGAACAATTTAGAATTTGCATTTGCTGATTGATGTCAAAGCAGAAGACTTTCAGGGTGGAGGGTTGGATTGGGGCTCGAATTGTAAGTATTGAAAGTAGCTACTGTTAGGAAGCTGGAACTGATATTCATTGAACTTTGGGAAGGATCTAAGGAGCGTTATGTCTGGTAGGCACTTAATGTTGAAGTTAGTCCATAGCCCTTAGTTTTCTGTGAGACATTAAAATGTGTCAGAGGCTAGATTAAGGGCAGTGGTGAAACTACCATTAGTGCAGCAGGTGCGGTGCACCAGGACCCATGGAGGTAATGAGGCCCGCTGCATGGCGAACTAGCTTGGTTGTCTCCTCCCCGCTTCCCTGCACCTGGACCCACAGCTCGCTAGTTCCATGTCTGATTAATGGCTAATGTTTCTTGGGGACACCCTCTTTCAAATATGTGTTTTTATATATTAGAACATAATTCTCAACCATCTGGTTGAGGAGTTTGTATGTTCTCCCTATGTTTGTGTGGGTTTCCTCCGGGTGCTCCATTTTCCTCCAACACTGCAAAAAAACATACTGGTAGGTTAATTGGCTGCTAACAAATTTACCCTAATCTCTCTCTGTCTGTCTGTCTGTGTGTGTGTGTGTATGTTAGGGAATTTAGACTGTAAGCTTCAATGGGGCAGGGACTGATGTCAGTGAGTTCTCTGTACAGCGCTGCGGAATTAGTGGTGCTATATAAATACATGGTGATGATGATGATGATCTGGTCCTCACTAAGTCTTAAAATGTGATAAATCTAATCTAATGGGACAAATTATCAGTAACAGATTTATGGGGCCTACTTATGAAGCCGTAAACCTTGCGGAAACTGTTTTTTCCAAATGGTATAGGCAGTTTTAAGTAAAATGATCATTTAAGAATAGCCTAACACAGCATATATCAGTAATATATCCTGCATTAGTCAAATTACAGCTTTAAACCGCAGTTGCCATAATTTTATCCAGTTCTGAACAGCTTAGCTTTTCGGAGCTTGACCCCGATGACTAATACTATCTAAAGATGGCAATAGCCATTCAATCCTATGGGATGGCATTACCCATTCAATCCTATGGGAATCTTCATATCCCTCTCCAGCAGCGTAGCTGCTCTCTCCTGTGCTGTTTATGGCAAATGGCAAATGCAGTAAAGAATCCAGGTCAGAACCCGGAGTCTTCATTAGATAAAAATTAATTTCCAGGACAGTCTCCTATCGGATGCGATGTCCTAAAATTCTGAAATTGAACTTAAAGTTGGAGAGATCCTTGTATGCCTGAAGCACTTTCCAGAGAGATTACGGGGATATAGTAGCTACTCTGAGTCCTACTACTGAGAGCCCTACCGACTGCCTTTCCCTGGTTGTCTGGGATCCTGCTTGACTATGCCTCCACCTCCCCCAGTCTCTTCCTGCCCTGGGGTTACTCAGTTCCCCATTCTGCATCCAATTATGGGCTGGCTTCTTGCAGGATTCCTGCTGCACACTATCTCCTACAGTGACTACTGAGAGCAACATCATGCAGTCATCAATGTCCTGCTTTCTACACTGCCTACTCTCCTCCACTGTCTGAATCTCACTGTTTCAGCCCAGCCTTAACATGTTTTTGCAGTCTGCACAGTTGGCTATGTAGTGGTCTACATCCCTTGCTAAACCTAAGCACATGAACTGCTGCCTGAGCCTGGCTCGTGTTCTCCTTTTTCCTCAGTGATCGGTACCCCTTCTCCATGGGCCTGAGCTATGAACTGACCCCGATATTTGGGTGGGACTACCAACCTGTACTTATGATTTGGGCTGGACACCTTATACAGTAACCCCTCCAACCAAGCACATTAATCTACCACCCCCGTCTTGTATGACAAATCTTCTAGTGCCCACATCTCTTCTAGATCTGGATCTAGTAACTGGGCTTCTTGCAGTCTAGATTTATCCTCCTCCCCCAAGGACTAACCCCCCCCCCCCTTAGGATAGTCTTGGCTACTGTTAAAGGATTTTTTACCTCCTTATGGGTTTCAATCTCCTTAATATTCTGTCAAATGTATGTATGACCATTTAATACCGTTATATATATTACTATTACCATCAACCAACTCCTCGCAAAGGTATTTCTAAATTAACCCAAGAAATATCATTCTTATATCCCCTTAAATGGACAGACTTCAAGAATAACCACAGCAAGTTATAACTTCATTTAAAGTGTGTTGTATTATATTACAGAACAATAAACAGTGTAACAATATTTTACACAAAATATAGATTTTGTGCCATGCATCATTATTTCCTGTTCCATAAATATATAAGTAAATGTGTGTGTTTTAAGCATTCACATCTCACTCAAGTCCAATGGCCATTTTTAAACACATGGTATTTCAACGACATACTCAGAGATTCAGATCCACAAACTTCCCTATAAACCAATAGTCCAACAAAACGTTATATTTAACAATCTGATCACTTCCTGAATAATCCATCACTTTCTATGCAATTACATAAAACTGCATAAAGCAAACTATTTCCATTCAAAAACTCCATTACAGTATTAAACCATCACAGAATCACACAGGAGTATATATAACACCAATGCTTCCATGACCAAAACTTAACACAGAACCATGTATAACACAAACGTCTCCATTTATATAAACAATCTATCCCAAACACAACAGGAGTCACATCATTGCAACATTATTACAAGTCATGGAACCAATACTGAACCACAGAACTATGTATAACATAGATGCTTTAATTTAAACCAACAATCTATCCCAACAAAGCATGCATTTATGTAACACTGTCTATAACAAACCAAAATCTTTCCAATCACATTTACCATCTGTATTCAAACTTTCATATCACTTCCAACAAATAATCATTCATTCTCATGTATTCAGACTCAGTTACTCACTCACTCACTTTTCATTCCATTCAAACTCCATACTAGTCAGGGCCTATGTAGGCCATGACCTGCATGTCACTTCCATGTATCATGGCATGTCTGGACAGTCTAGCAGCAGCTTCCAAAAGAAAGTCTCTCTTTTTCTGTGTACAGTAAAAAAACCTTTTTTTGTGGGTGGAGACTAGAACCTGGCTACAGTCTTTCATATGTTAATTTCTGACCAAATGCTCCAAACCTGATTATCAAGTATTTACAACCCAAATGTTTGCAATGGGGAAGGAAGGCTGGTTTTGTTCCCAATCGGTGTGCTAATTCAATTGTGGCTGAATCTGTTCATATGTTATGATCATATATAAAATAATAGATTATTTATATACTCTTCATCAGCTACTCACTTTAAGAGGCCTGGAGATGGAAAAGAGAGGTTGCTGAGACCCAGTTGTCACTGGCGTCTAGGGTTGGATGTTCTTCCCTACCTGGAACTCGTCTTTCGATGGGCATTTTTTCCAACAAAATAATTCCCGATGTTTTGCCCCAATCATTGCGCAAAATCATCTCATTGAACATTCCCGCCATGACTCCAACTTCCACCAGGTTGTTGCAATGGCCCCAATGCAACTGGACTTGGTCTGTTGGAATCTCTGCCTATCGCCCATCCGCCATCCTAACTTTAAAGTACTTGTTCAGGATAAGTCTTCTGGAATACACTAACTTGGGCTCTACCAAGGTGATGGCTGCCCACTGTCCCCAGGGCCGGATTAAGGGAATGGAGGCCCCTGGGGTAAGGGGGTCTCCATTCCCCCGTGAGGCCCCAATGTGAGCCGCCCACCGCCCCCCGTGATACACCCCCCAAGCACTTACCTGTCAGTGCAGTCCTCCTTCCGCGGCGAGCTGTAAGCTCCTTACTGAGGAGATCTCGCGAGAGTTCGTGAACTCTCGCGAGATCTCATCAGTAAGCAGATTACTGAGCGGCGGCGGGGACTACACTGACAGTGCTCAGCAGCATTGATCGGGATGGGGGCGCCCTTCGCTGGGTGGCTGGCTGGGAGTTGTAGTTCCACAAAGCAAAATGGTGTTTGTTTGTTTTTTCCACATTACTTTTGCTGTTATTACCCTACACCCACCACCCAGGGGTGTAGGAAGAGCCCTAGTGCTTTCAGCACTGGGCTGGGTGTCCCCACTCCCTAGAGAATCCAGCCGAGCGCTGAACAGTCTGGGGTTGGTTTGTCATTATGGCAGGGGGACCCCTGCCGCATGTCCCCCTGCTATAGTGCCACCCACCCTGGCTGCTTTGCCGAGTGCTGGTCATATGAAAATTGGGGGAACCCCACGCAATTTTTTTCCTGATTTTCATGTAACCATCAGTAGGCTGGCAGTACTAGGGTTAATAGTGCTAGGGCAGGGGGAACTCACACTTTTTATTTTTTAACTTTTATTTGTTTTTACACTTTTGACAGCTGCGGGGACCTGCAGCTCTATAGACAGGAACAGTGTAACAGTGATGTGTTTACAAAAAACGCAGCTAGATGAGGACAAGACAGGAGAGTTAGCTAAACATGGGAGTGTTTGACATCGCAGCACATCGTCAGAGATGACCAGCGATTTTTAAAATCAGAGTAAAAATTGCAGTTTAATACATCTGGCGACTTGAGGACTAAAATCACGGGTTATCATTTTAAAACGCTGACTAATCGGACCTTGATACATTTACCCCCTGGTCTGGATGGACTAGCGATGTAGTGACTGCATCTAGCCTGTTTGCTGTCATTTTACTTTTAAATCCACATTTAGAAAGGATATGGGCTTATAGCTGGCACATGTTCTTGTATCACAACCCTCATTTACAACTGTATATGCTCTGGTGGAGGTTCCCTCAATTTTAACATTTTAGAATTGGCTGAATAGCAGCAGAGTCATTACATTTGCAATTTATTTGATACTATATTGCTGTATAGCCATGTCTTTTGGGTAAGCTCTTTAACTGTGATCTCCTTATTAAGCAAGTCTGTCTGAGAATGAAATAGGTATGGGAGGTGTCATGACCGTAGATAGTTGGTGAAGAGAAGATGTGTTATATTTTATGTGGGTCAAACAGAAGCTGAACCGAGGTATCTTTTAAATCCATGTTTCTATTGCGTGTTATTTTTGGCTTTAATCTTCTGTCCCAGAATTGTGTCTATTTTGTCACTCCTCTCATATGATCATTGGTGGAACTAATGCAAATTTTTGTCAGCTTTACATGAAAGTTGCTGGTTGCTCCTGAGAGCAATGAGCTTGAGGTATGTTTTGCACTAGGGAAGTTCTGATGTAAAGAGGTTAATGAGGCTATGTTGGTTTCTAGCTCAGCAATATGCCGCTGTGAGGCTTTCTTTCCTCCAGCCATGATGCTTATTAGCATCCCTTGAATGATCACCTTATAGGCCTCTCATATAATTGTGTGAACTATGTCCGAGTGGGAGTCATTTTCTTCAAATTTTACTGTGACTATGGCTACTTTTTTCTTTGTTTTCCTTTTTGAGGATTACAATATCATTGAGCCAACAGTGCCACAGAGTAAGAAGTGTCACCTGAACATCCACGCCTAAGGGTATTGCCAAATGGACACATGGCAGTACTCTGCCGAAAGAAGAAACCAGGTGGTTTTATGGTCTACAAATATGAGGCAAAGAATAATACGTATAAGTTCTATCTGACCGGCATAGAACTGTCACAATATAGGGCAAAATATGGTGGATTGTTATGCCAGCCAAAGTTAACGCAGACAGAGCAGAGTCTAATGGGCTGCACAACTAGGTTTTGGGATTCGCTGTCATGGTCCCGTAACAAGTGGCAATGGGGATTAGAATCCGTATGGATCTTTTTCCTTGACTTGACAAGGACCTTTTCCTTGACTATAAAAGCTATGGAACCACACCACCACATTTTCCTGGTGGCTGGTCCCAAGAAGGTTTTGATCTCAAGGGACAATATGCACAATCTAGCTGGAGTTCTTGATGCCTCTGGGAGGCATTTTTCAACGAGACCTGTGAGGTATTTAGGGTGGTCTCATTTTCTACTGATTCAGGAAAGTTTTTTTGCTTCATCTAGATTATTTTTATAGCTCATCGAAACATATGTTAAGTTATTAAATCCCCAAACGCATCTCTGTTAGTCCCTGCTCCGAAGCTTCTTGGTACCTACAGGCTTTGTCTTCTTTTTGCTTTAGCGTGTTTGTGAGTTACTCTAGGGAGGCAAGTGGGTAATCATTAAATGTAAGGTGTTCTCAGAGATGCAAGTTAAATTGAATTCATGCTGTATTGTGGAGCTGTACTTATTATGCTGGGTATTATACCAGCTCTATTTTCACTGCTGGCTTAAAAGCATGTGGGTTGAATCAAGCATTTTGAAAGATTAGGATGTACTGCCTTTATTATAAAATGCCCAAAGTCACAGAAGCCAGGCTGTCAGTGGGTCTCTAGGTGCTGTATACAGTATGACAAGGTCTGTTCAGGTTCAGAAGGCTGAAATCGGACTTATAATGTGGCTGCGAGATTACATCTAGACCACAGCCTGTACACTGGCATGAGTTGGTCTCCCTCTCACCTCACTTCTTTGGAAGGAGTGCACCGTGGCCAGAGTGTGTTCAATCCAAGTAAGGCTGGGCTGGGGAAAATCTATCAGCTCCTCAAAACTTCAGAGTGCTCTCCAATTATAATGTAGGTTTAAATGAAAGAAGAGAAGCTAGGATGTGCAGGAACCTTTTAAGTAGGGCTGCTAGATTGATGTTTGGTCCTAGGCTATTGTTAGAAGGGGGGCGAAGGCTGACTGGTGGGATTTGGGCCCCAAACCGTTTTTTCGCTGATTCTCCTTCTCTTGGTGCCGCTGCCGGCAGGGTGAAGAGAGGGTTTTTTTTTGTAAATTTGGGCTGGAGGAAGACCCTGGATTCAGTCAGATTGTGTTCTGTATGGCTGTGAAGCTAATTTGAGTTTACCATGTCTGCATGTTCTGATAAGTGTTGCCATGTTGGCAATACATCTAAATTACTGCTGCTTTGCTAATGTTGTCATTTAATGATCATTTATGTAGAAGTAAATGTTGTAAACTGCCATCAGTATGTATCAATATGTATAAATAAATGGACAGTGCATTCATTACCATAATATGGCTATAATTAGTATTCATTTTTTATACATGTCAAGCAAATGAGGACTACAACCTTTTGTCTGTGACCATTTTTGCAGTTTGATGTTTGTGAGTTTATTGTACAATTTATATCCCATTATTTGGTGTTAACCTGCTCCCTTCACCTTCCACAGTTTGTGGTGTTTCATGCATAAGTAAAATTTCCTATTGATTTGGCTGCATGCTCATATTGGTTTCATCCACAAGATTGTTGTCTTCACTGTGTATAGGTTATGTGTAAATTTTAATGTTACATGTCAGCGGCTATTCAGCTCTGTTCTCCTATAGGTTCATTTGAATTATGACAATGAGGTTTGTTTCTTTCCACTACCATTTTCTTGTTATCTATTTCAGCATGTCCCTTTTAAATCACAGTTGTGACCCAAACTGTGTGATAGTGTTTGAAGGAATACGCATGCACCTCCGCGCAGTCAAGGAAATACCAAAGGGTGAAGAGGTATGATAATTATCTTGTCTTCCCTCCTGTCACAGACACCTGGAACTGCCTGAGTCCACCCATTTACATTCCACAGTGCTGCCTCATCTCCACATACTAGTTAAACCATCAATCACTGTTCATATCTCACATAGGAAAGATAATGCTTGGAAATGTTTTTACCTGTTGCTGTGCTACCTGTGTAATTTCTAATTCTGAATCAACCCTATTTGTGATAAATGTCTGTGTTTTGTATTCCCCATATTTGGAATCCAGACAGTTGTTCATATTTCATCTTATTTTAAACATATGAAGAAACACTTACAGTATAAGGCCAACAGCAGTGTTCACTAATCATTCCAAGAATATTTTTTTGTGTGCTGCAGCTGCTTTTTCTGCAGTAAATCTTCCAGTCTATGGGAAGCAAGAACATTAAAAACAATGTTTTATGAATTGCGATTTTTGCCGAATCATCTGTCTTTCACTTTTTTTGTAATGTTATTGCTTCTAAAATAGATCTGTAGTTTAAAAGATAGTTGCACAATCAAAAATATAGCTCTTTATTGACCAGCCTGGATGTTAAAGTAAAATGTATGTATAATATAGCAAGAATAACATGAGTATTAAATATATGTCATACTTGCCAACTCTCCCGGAATGTATTCATTTTTTATACATGTCATGCAAATGAGGACCACAACCTTTTAACTGTGACCATTTTTGCAGTTTGATGTTTGTGAGTTTATTGTACAATTTATATCCCATTATTTGGTGTTAACCTGCTCCCGTCACCTTCCACAGTTTGTGGTGTTTCATGCATCAGTAAAATTTCCTACTGATTTGGCTGCATGCTCATATTGGTTTCATCCACAAGATTGTTGTCTTCACTGTGTATAGGTTATGTGTAAATTTTAATGTTACATGTCAGCGGCCAACTCTCCCGGAATGTCCGGGAGACTCCCGCATTTTGCGAGAGTCTCCCGGACTCCCGGGTGAGTTTGGCAATCTCCCGAATTCTGCCCACTTCACTAGGAAGTGCCCCACTTCCTAGTGAAGTGGGCAGAATTAGATCCCAAACGCCGTGATTCCCGGTGAATTGTGGCGTTTGGCCCCGCCCCCGCTGTCAAATGACGCGTGTGCGTCATGCCGTCACAGGGGGCGGGGCCGAAATGACGCAATTTTGGCCGCCCCCCTCACGCCCACCTCCACTGGCAGGCTCCCGGAAGAGAGCTGAAGAAAGTAGGTAAGTATGATATGTGTCCAGGTTCACAAAAACAATAAAAAAGATTGTCATAGTGTAGGGCTGCCTGGTGTAAACTTCTGCATAAACGTACGGTTTGAAAACTATATATTGAAGTTTTGTGCTTCTGGACATCCGCTATAAATGACAGTGTGTAATATAACATAGTGATTTAATTATGGAGAGGGAAGTGGGGAAAAAACCTAAATAACAGTGGGAGAAAAACTTTGGAACTGCTCATTGGCAGAACTACCACCACTGCAGGGGGGCCCAGCCACTAAGAGAGTTGGAGGTGAGGGGTTCTCGGCCAAGCCGGGCCCATTTACCCCCTCCCCCATCCTAGGCCAGCACTCTGCTTTTCTGTTGGGGCTTTACTGCACATACGTCAGACCTGCACGCACTCAAAAAAGACTGCTCATTTGTGTCCTTAACCATACATAGCTTAGGGTCATCGGACATTATGTGCGCCTTACTTGAAAAGTGTTTTGGGATTAAATTTGCTATATTTTGCTGTTTAATTTTCAACTTAAGTCTTTGTTAACCTAATTTTGTTTTTTTACCTGTTTTTCTACATTCCTTGTATTTCTATAATTCATTTTCAGCACCTCTTAGTTTTAATAATTCAAATGCTCTCCTGTTTTACTTTTTACCTTAAATACTTTCTCATCTAAGCACATTGGTTGCATTTTATCCCTTGACTGACTCACTGTGTGACAGGCATTGATCACACTGTTCATTCATATGAATCATAGATTTTGCATATATTGTTATTCAAGCTGAGAATGCAACAATGTGACATCATTCTGCCCTTTCATATATAGCCTAAATTGACACGTTGGCTCATACTGGTCCATGGCATAAAATGTTACTTTAAAAGTCTCAATCTACAACCAAGTACCCCAGGGCTAGATGGAGTCTAACGTTTGAACATTAAGAATAAAGAGGTTTAAAAAGACTAGTGACGTAATGGGAAAGAGGTAGGCTGCAGATTATAATTGTTTCTGGACGTGTCTACACTTAGTACTTCTTTGAGCATCACCATAGTTGATGAAAGTTTGTTTTTATCTAAAAAAAAATACAATTTAGCAAAATACACTTGCCTAATAGTAAACTTTGATAGTGGATTTGCTGGGTTTGCCCTAATTGATGGAGAATGCAGACCATGTCTACACAATTTCCCTCCAGCAAGGCCAATCAGGGCCCATGTAGTTAACAAGCTGCAGGAAAGTGTGCTAGCGATCATCAGATTTGCTCGCCTATGATAACACATTTTATAGCACCTCCTCACCACTGTATTCCCACAAGTAAAATCTAAATAAGTGAATAAATAAACTGCACATAGGTTTTATTGATTCCACAATGTTATGTTGAATACACAATTAACGATGAAAAAGGAAGCAATACTAAATAAGATAAATAAGATAAATTAAGTATTCACTAATGGAATACATTTAAGACGTGTTTGACTAGGGTCTTAGCAGATTATTGTACTTATTCTTCCAGCTCTGCTCATCCAGAATGTCCTCAATGTCCACAATTTAATGTGGGCGGGGTTAAAACAACATGTAACCAATCAGATCATTGGAATGCTCATCATCAAGAGATGACGGGGACTTGTCTTCTCGTGTAATTTTTATAGTGTGGACTGGTCTGCATGTGACAGCTTCAGTGTGATAATATGTGGAAGGGAATAGAAACAACCAGAAGTTGTAGGCAGAAATGCAATCAAATGAAATGAACCAATATTGTGAAGATTCTCAGCCTAAGAAACATTCATACACAGAAAAATATTAAATGATACTATATACATTTTCTTACCATAGTTCACATGACTAATACACATCAATAAATTTAAATAGTACAATATTAATATATTCTCTAAAATAACATTTATGACTTGTACATATTGTTGAATATATTTTTTCCACTCCATTCTGAATGCTCATGCGGTGACATACACCAGTGAGAGGGAAGCACAATTTTATTTTGACATGAAAAGCAATTCAGAGCTCTTCTTACGTTTATAAGGACACATATAGGTGTCGATCTCTAAAAAGACAGAAAACGTTGGCTTTCTTCTAGATCTATCAACAATACAAACAAGATGGAGCTTTTGTTTTGAACATGTTCATTAATGCAACCAAGTTAAAAGTCCTGAGTACCAACACATTTTTTTAAAAACTATTTGTTACATATACTTTTTTTTAACAAAGAAAAAAAAGATAATAATAAATTACAAACACAAACTATTAGATAATAGGGGGGCCTAATGATATGTATAGCATTCGATTTTTAAGTACAAACCTCAAAGCTCCAGCATTTCACTGCACTGTATAACTGCACATTCAGTAAATCCAGAGTCTGGAATAAAAAATATGCTTTAATTAGCAGCAGCAACAAAGACCATGAGATTAACACAAATATCAATTCTAACACCACATGGGATTGTTTCTTGTGTCCTTACCTCCCTTACAATGAAGCAGGTTGCTTAGTCCACATTTGCACGATCCTTATGCAGGCCGGGGTGATGCATTGCAGATGTACAAACATTCAAGGATACAGTAACTAAAAGGTAACACTCCCCTATCATCTACACAGAGAAGTAGATTTTGTTTTAATAAGAATGCAGTCTATGAATTCACTTGGTACCTGTGACATCTTTAAGATAATAATGATCTGTACTCAATCTGTATTTTTACTGAATTACATAGATTTTGGTGCTATGCTTGTATAATAACATTGTGAGAGCTTAGAAACCAATAAATCTCAAAATTGTAATTTTGCTATGGATTAAAATAGATCAGATACCAAGATTAAAATTAGGGATGTGCACCGGCGACTTTTGGTGTCTCGTGTTTTGTGTTTTGGATTCGGATTTTCGTGATGTTTTAGGTTCAGATTTGTTTCGCAAAACACCTGCCGAAAGGTTTTGGTTCGGATTTAAGGTTTTGGATTCGGATTTTTTTTGAAAAAAGCATAAAAAGTTAAAAAATCAAGTTTTTGGGCTTATTTTCACTCCTACGCTATTATTAACCTCAATAACATTCAATAACAATCATTTCCACTAATTTACAGTGTATTCTGAACACCTCACAATATTGTTATTAGTCCAAAACGTTGCAACAAGGTATCTTTCTGGACTGCGTAGTGGAGTGGTCCCCACAATATAATAAGAAAACCATCAACTGGTCTTAATCGCACCAAAAAATGTACCTGGACTGCGTAGAGGAGTGGGTCACCACAATATAAATTAAAAACCCTGAACTTGTATGATTCGCACCAATAAATGTATCTGAACTGCGTAGAGGAGTGGTCACCACAATATAATAAGAAAACCATCAACTGGTATGAATCGCACCAAAAAATGTACCTGGACTGCGTAGAGGAGTGGTCACCACAATATAATTTAAAAACCCTGAACTTGTATGAATCGCACCAAAAAATGTACCTGGACTGCGTAGAGGAGTGGGTCACCACAATATAATTTAAAAACCCTGAACTTGTATGATTCGCACCAATAAATGTATCTGGACTGCGTAGAGGAGTGGTCACCACAATATAATTAATAAAAAACAGTCCACGGATCTGAATTCCTCAAAAAAAAATTCTGGACTGCGTAGTTGGGTGGCCCCGGTACTAAATTTGATACCAGGGCCACAATATAATAAATACACCCTCAACTGGTCAGAATTCCACCAAACAAGTATCTGGACTGCGTAGTGGGGTGGCCCCGGTACTAAATTTGATACCAGGGCCACAATATAATAAATACACCCTCAACTGGTCAGAATTCCACCAAACAAGTATCTGGACTGCGTAGTGCGGTGGCCCCGGTACTAAATTTGGTACCGGGGCCACAATACCTCCTCCAAGTTCCAAGTGTAGTGTTTATAACATATTAACACTACACTAATTCTAGCACGTCAATACCTCTTGTTTTAAATAATGACAGGGGATTTAACTTTTGATTTAATTTTTTGAATTTGTTGACATTTTCTTTTACTTTTTGAACATGGCAAACGACTGTTGAATGGTCACATAATGCCAAAAAAATAGTTGCAAGATGGAATTGTCCTTGGGCCCTCCCACCCACCCTTATGTTGTTGAAATAGGACTTGCACATTATAACAAACCAATAATTTCAGCGACAGGGCCTACCAAACAACTGTGGCTGAAATGATTGGTTTGTTTGGGCCCCCACACCAAAAAAACAATTCATCTCTCCCTGTACAAACTAAACAGGCTCTACTGAGGAAAGATGTCGTCCTCATCCTCAACCTCTGATTCCTCTCCCCCTACAGTGTGTACTTCCTCCTCCTCACACATTATCAATTCGTCCCCGCTGGACTCCACAACCACAGGTCCCTCTGTACTATCTGGAGGGCAGTGCTGTACTTCATTGAGGAATTGATTATTCATTTTTATAAACATCATTTTTTCAACGTTGTGAGGAAGCAACCTCGTTCGCCGCTCACTGACCAGGTTCCCCGCTGCACTAAAAACTCTTTCCGAGTACACACTGGAGGGGGGACAACTCAGGTAAAATAGAGCCAGTTTGTACAGGGGCTTCCAAACTGCCTTTTTTTCCTGCCAGTAACAATATGGACTGTCTGACATGTCTATTTGGATGGTGTCAGCAAAATAATCCTCCACCATTTTTTCAATTGTGACAGCATCCAATGCAGCGACAGTAGACATGTCTGCAATGGTTGGCAGGTCCTTTAGTCCGGACTAGATGTTATCAGCATCCCCGCCAGCGGCTCTTTTAGGAAAACTGAGCTTTTTCCTCGCAGCCATAGATGTGGAAGAAAAATGAGGGTGGAGCTGTTGGCATGTCACGGTCCTCTTCAGAGGACAATCTTCTGACCAGAAGGTCTTTGCACCGCTGTAGACTTGTGTCCACCGGAAACAGAGACACAACATACGCTTTAAACCGAGGATCGAGCACGGTGGCCAGAATGTATTCCTCTGACTTTAAAAGAGTGACCACCCTCGGATCCTGGCAAAGCGTACAAAGGGCTACATCCACAAGAGCTACATGCTTGGTGTAATCGCAATGGTTTACCAGCTCCTCCCTCACTTTCTCCAGCTGCTTCTGCAACAGCTTGATCAGGGGAATCATCTGACTCAAGCTGGCAGTGTCGGAACTGACTTCTCGTGTGGCAAGTTCAAACGACTGGAGAACCTTGCACAACACGGAAATCAGTCTCCACTGCGCTTGATTTAGGCGCATCCCCACTCCTTTGCCTATGTCGTAGGTGGCTGTGTAGGCCTGAATGGCCTTTTGCTGCTCCTCCATCCTCTGCAGCATATAGAGGGTGGAGTTCCAGCGTGTCACAACCTCTTGTTTGAGGTGATGGCAGGGCAGGTTCATGCTTTTTTGATGTGCCTCTAGTCTGTGGTAGGCACTGGCTGAATGCCGAAAGTGTCCAGCAATTTTGCGTGCCACCGCAAGCATCTCCTGCACACCCCTGTCACTCTTGAGGTAATGCTGCACCACCAAATTAATGGTGTGGGCAAAACATGGGACATGCTGGAAATTGCCCATATTTAATGCCCGCACAATGTTACTGGCATTGTCTGACACCACAAATCCCCATGAGAGTCTAAGTGGGGTAAGCCACTCGGAGATAATTTCCCTCCGTTTCTCTAATATGTTTTCAGCGTTGTGCCTCTTATTAAAGCCTGTAATACACAATGTTGCCTGCCTTTGCACGAGCAGCCATTTTGTAGATGCTGCTACTGATGCAGCTGTTGCTGTTGCTGCGGAAGGGGATGCATCTACCCAGTGGGCTGTCACAGTCATATAGTCCTTCGTTTGCCCAGAACCACTTGTCCACATGTCCGTGGTTAAGTGGACAGTGGGTACAACCGCATTTTTTAGAGCACTGAGGACACTTGATCGTACTTCTCTGTACATTTTTGGTATCCCCTGCCTAGTGAAGTGGAATCTCGACGGGATTTGGTACCGGGGACACAATACCTCCTTCAACCCTCTAAATCCCACTCCACTGATGGCGGACACCGGGCGCACGTCTAACACCAACATTGCAGTTACAGCCGCAGTTATACGCTTTGCAATAGGGTGACTACTATCGTATTTTGTGGTCATGGCAAATGACTGTTGGACGGTCAATTGTTTTGTGAAAGACTTAGCGGTCTTACGACTTCCCCTCTGGGAAGATGACCGACTAACAGCAGCAACAGCAGCAGTGGCAGTAGTAGGCGTACCGCTGCAGGATTCCTCGGATGAATCCCGTATTGGAGAGGACTCAGTCTGGCTGCTGACTTGGGCTGCAGGACGGAATCTGATGGAGATCGTGGAGGAAGTTGACGAGGAGGGTGTTGCTGGTGTGTATCCAACTGGACCACGGGATTTAGGTGTCCCTGTACCGATGACGGTCCTAGCCCCAGTTCCTGAACTAACCACTGAACTATGAAGGTTATTCAGGTGACGTATAAGGGAGGATGTCCCTAGGTGGGCAAGATCCTTACCCCTGCTTATTTGAGCTTTACATAAGCTACATATGGCCATACATTGGTTGTCCGGATTTGGATAAAAATAACTCCAGACCGAAGAGGTGCATTTTTTGGTCTTCTGACCAGGCATGACGATGGGCTTTTTCATCCCATGGACATCAGCTGTTTCCCCCCCTGGTGCCTCATTTTCAATAACCACATCACCATACTCATCATCAAGTTCCTCCACAGTGCCAGCTACATCATCAATAGCCTCCTCCCGAGCCACCTCTTCCCGTACAGTGATGGGAAGGTCAGGCTTGACAACCACCAACACCCTTGGACTCGCCTTAGGGATTTGTGATAATTTCTCTTTAGAAGGCAGAGTTGTTTGCTGTTTTGTTGCTGACAGCATAACTCTCTTCAATTTTTTGTAGGGGGGGGGAGGAGGAGGAGGGCTAAGATCCTTGGGTGAAGATGGACCACTAGTCATGAACACGGGCCAGGGCCTAAGCCGTTCCTTGCCACTACGTGTCGTAAATGGCATATTGGCAACTTTACGTTTCTCCTCAGATGATTTTAAGTTTCTCTTTTTGCTATTTTTTGAGAACTTGGGCTTTTTGGATTTTACATGCCCTGTACTAGGAGATTGGGCATCGGGCTTGGAAGACGACGTTGATGGCATTTCATCGTCTATGTCATGACTAGTGGCAGCAGCTTCAGCATTAGGAGGAAGTGGGTCTGGATCTTTCCCTACTTTATCCTCCAAATTTTTGCTCTCCATTATATGTAGCACAAGATACTGCAGAATGTGTGAACATGGTAATATTGCAGTACCAATGGGCTTATACTGTAGGATTGATTTTGCAAATTTTGTTGTAATTAAATTTTTTTACAATTATTTTTTTGTATTTATTTTTATAACTTTTTTTACATTTTTTAAACACTTGGAAATAATGGGGAAATAACTATGCCCTTAGAAGCACAGAGCACAGGACACAGGACCACTGGACTGAACAGGACACAGCACACAGGACCCAGCAGCACCACTGAACTCAAAATTGACAGAGCACAGCACACAGCACCACTGGACTGATACTGCAGAACACAGCACAGCACAGCACAGCACAGCACAGCACAGAACTAAACAGCACAGCACGAGATCTACCAGGACAGAGGACCACCTAACACACCCTCCCTCTACCCTGATCAATGCCCGAGTGAAGATGGCGGCGACTAGCGGGGAATTTATAGGATCCGAGTATCGCAAGATCCGACAGCGGGATTATGACTCAGAGCCTCGGTTTCAGGTTTTCATTTGGCGCCAATAGCCGGATCTGTTTCGTATCCGACTCGGATCGGCAACGTTCGGGTGGGCTCGGATTCAGGAAATCTGAGTGCGCTCATCTCTAATTAAAATCATGAAATACTAGCACAAAGAAAGAATGATACACTCACAAACTATGTATAAGAAAATGATTTACTAAGGAATATCACAATTAAAACTACTTGACTTCCATAAGTTGTTAGACAGACACATAATTCCTCGGATTCAGTGCATGGAGCTCCCATATACAATGAGCAGCCCTCAATTGAATCAGGCGTCAAATACTTTAATGGAGGGTATCTGGCACAGCCTTCATATCTCACCAGCGAGATCTAAAGAAGGTCTGAACAATGTCATCCTTCTATATAATACTTTTCCTTACATTAAATTGAATAAGGATGCAACAGGGACAGGAGATGAAAGTATTATTCTATATATAGCATCAACGCTTGCAAAGTAAGTAAGCAATTACTTTAATATATTGCTTATAAACAAACATTTCAAAGTATACTTAAAAATATACAAATACATATCTCTGTCTGTTCTAACAACATTACTTGGATTTGTTAAATAACCATTGTCTGCCTGTTACTTAAAGAAATGAGTTTACAAGACCACAGCACCAGTTTTGGAAAAAACATGGCCATAAAAGATAAGTAAATAATGAGAAAAATAGCAGAAACAGAGAATATGTTCCTAAACAGACACACAAAACCAATAACAGACTCCATTTTATTTGGTAGTAAAAATAAAATGACTACATCCTATATGATGCATGATGTTAAAATATGTTGTAAAGTGCTACCCTGACATGTTATTGCAGTGCTGTTAATAAAAGCTGATTACAGAAGTCACATCACACATCTTTAGGATGCTGTGCTAATGTGATTTGCTACAGGACAAAAACTGAGATTTGAAAGCTTAAGTTAGTTAAGATGCCCCTGTGTCAATAAAACAATGCAGAAAGTACAAGGCCAGTCAACAAGCCTGCTACTCTTAAGCTGGGAACACATCTACACGATTTACATGTGTGATCTGTGCTCCTCATCTCATTACCATCAGCTGAAAAGATTGTGACTCTGTAAACTCTAAAGAGTTTTGCCTATTCTACTGGTCATGAGTCCATACACACTTCAGAATTTGGCCGACATCGTTCCATTGTCCATAGTGATTTTTAGTCCGTTTATAAAATCAAAATAAACGATATGATGTGATTTGGTACCAGAGGTGGAACTAGCGAGCTGTGGGCCCCGATGCAGGTAGACGGTGAGGAGGGAACCTGGGCCCCTGACCCTCTGCAAGTGCATGCAGTGGACCCCATTTTCTCCATGGGCCCAGGTGCACGGCACCTGCCACACTAATGATAGTTTCACCATTGTTTGGTACGATAAAGCATGATTGTGGGAGAGTACACACTAATGCGATATTGGACCTAACAGACTTTAGCATGTGATTGGTGCGATAATTGTTCAAAAATCCTGTAGTGTGTACCCAACTTTACACTGCTTCCATTAAATTTCTCAAGATAGAGAAACAGCTCCTTGTACATGACAAGCAGCTAAAAATAGGTAGGAATAATGACTATGGTGTATGTATTTAGTTAAGTGTAAACACTTCAATTGTGTGTGTGTATGTATATTTGCATGTGTTTGTGTGTATATATTGTAACAAAAGGAGGCATTTAGCTGGCAATATGCAGGGAAGTAGAGTAAAACATTGGCACAGTTATGTACCTAGGTGGAGATTAAACCAGGTAAAAACATATGTGTAGTTTAAAATTGGTTTACTTACATGATTAAAAAGCTGCTTCCTCTCAGCAAACAGACAGGGTGGGTCTGATAGTCTAAACAGAGCCAGGGATGGGCGTTTCCTTTTAAAGAGAAGGTGGGTGTGTCACCTGTCCATCAAGCTAGGCCTGTGGAAGGAGTGTCAGGTATAAAACCCTGCTTGTTTCATTGTTCAGGGAGATCAACGCTGGGCTAGCTGGCTGATCTGGACAGAGAGCTGAACTATGTATAGTAAGCGTTGAGGGTCTCCATAATTGCTGTGCAAGTATACGGTGTCAAAACATTATTACCATCCTGACAATAAAGAACCATAAAAAGGAAGAAGTTGTACGCTTGTGCTTCTGCAGTAGCGGGCTCTTGCTACAAGTGGTGTCAGGAGTGGGATGCTCCGGGAAGCAAGTTTACGCTACCCAACCCGCGCAGACATCAATATGGAGGAAGTACTGAGAACCCTCGTGAATGTGGCCGCTGCGCAGCAACAACAGCAAGCTCAGATGCTACAAGTCGCTGAGGCACAGGTGGAAAACACAAGGCTCTTAAGAGAAGAGTTAAGCCAGGTGAGGCATGACAGAAATGAACCACCTGGTCCTGTTCTCCAGAAAATGTCACCAGCTGATGACGTAGAAGCATATCTGGTGTCTTTCGAGAGACTTGCAAAAAGGGCAAAATGGCCTCCTAAAGATTGGGCTGAGAGACTGGCGCCATATCTGACTGGTGAAGCTCAGCGAGCTTATATGGATCTAGATGAGGAACGGGCCTCTGATTATCTGTGTCTAAAGTCTGAGATATTGGCTCGCATTGGAGTTTCCGGGCCAGGCCGAGCCCAGCGCTATCACCAATGGCGCTATGATAAAGAAAAACCGGTCAGAGCGCAAGTGGCTGAGCTTTCTAAAATTTTAAAGAAATGGCTGCAGCCTGAGGAGAATTCGCCTTCTCGGATTATTGAAGTTCTGGCGATAGATCACTGCATCCGGGGGCTGAACCGCGATTTGCAAAGGTGGGCTCTGCAATCAGACCCACAAACTTATGAAGAGCTTGCCACCGTGGTAGAAAGGTTTTGTGCGCTACAGCAAATGACTAAAGAACCTGCATTTGTGCCAAATCCGCTGCCACGCCAAAAGCCAGGTTTGACAATCCTTGCCACAGGGCCCAATGGCAAAACTGCTACGGACAGAGGGCCAGGTGCAAAGCTGTCTAATCTAAAGTGTTTTAAATGTGGTGAGCAAGGCCACTTTAAGGCAGAGTGTCCTAAACTACAGGAACCCATGGACTGTTCTGTAGCACATATTGGACCTGCATTTCCAAGCTGTTTTGCCATGAGTCCCACATCAGGAAGTCCTTGTTTGTTCCAGGTGACTGTGCTAATCAACCAAAACCTTGTTCTGGCCTTGGTTGACTCGGGGAGTGAACTCTCATTGGTTTCCAGCTCTGCTTTACCCGAAACCATAACTTCTCGGTTGCCCAAAGTGAAAGTTCTTTGCGTACATGGCACAACAGAGGAGTATGAAAGAACAATACTACCAGTCACACTCAAAGACAAAACTGTTATGGTGGTAGCTGCCATAGCACCTAAACTCCCATATCCACTCATTTTGGGGCGAGACTTCCCACTGTTTAATGATGTCCTCGGTGAGTGGATCCGGCCAGACATGCCGGCAACTGATGCAATGGTCGGAAGCCCGGTCTTAAAGGAACCGCCTAAGAATCCACAACATCTGGACATCGATCTTTGGGAACCGCCAAACCGGAATGCCATCCTGGGAGTCACAGCAGGAGTTCCACAAAAGCATCCAACTGTTGGGAAACATAAACAGTCCAAACTAGCATTGGTCGGTGATGTCGCAGATGAGCCCACCCCGCCTGTAAGTGAGGATACGGACTGGTCCGCAATACCAATTTTGTTTCCTTTGCAGGACTTTGCTCGAGACCAACTTAATGATGCCACTTTGGAACATGCCTTTAAAAGTGTGACTGAGGTAAATGGGGTAGCGACAGCCGCCCAACCTGCAGAAGGTATACCATATTTTATAGTTAAAAATAATTTCCTGTATAGAGTTGCTAATGTACAGGGGGAAAAAGTAGAACAATTAATGGTTCCTCAGGTCCATGTAACCCTAGTGTTAAAAGCAGCACATACACATGTCTGTGGGGGACACCTAGGGGAGGATAAAACACGGGAACCAGTTCTGCTTAGGTTTTACTGGCCCGGTGTACACATGGCAGTGAAAAAGTATTGCCGGTCCTGTCCCATTTGTCAGAGAACCTGTCCCAAACCTATGTACAGGGCACCTCTCATTCCAATACCAATAGTACAAGTTCCCTTTGAACGGATAGCTATGGACCTTGTGGGGCCCCTGGAAAAATCCGCATGTGGGCACCAATATATACTAGTGGTGCTTGACTATGCAACCAGGTATCCAGAGGCAATTCCCCTACGAAACATAAAGTCCAGCACCATAGCTAAAGAACTTCTATTGATGTTTACACGCTTGGGAATACCCAAAGAAATTCTCACAGACCAGGGTAATCCATTCATGTCTAAACTAATGAAGGACATGGCCAGTTGCTAGGGGTTACGGCGCTTCAGACCTCTGTATACCATCCACAAACAGATGGCTTGGTGGAACGCTTTAACCGCCCATTAAATCACATGCTCAGGAAAGCAGTGGCTCATGAGAAAAAAAGATTGGGACACTCTTATTCCCTATTTGATGTTTGACATCCGTGAGGTACCTCAAGCTTCAACAGGGTTTAGTCCCTTTGAGTTATTGTTTGGGAGGCAGACCAGGGGTATCTTGGATATGTTAAAAGAAGGGTGGGAGCAGCAAGGTCCCAGGGAGCCAAATCTGGTACAATTTGTGTCCCAAATGTATGAGAGGCTAGGAAAGATAGGGCCCATTGTGCAGCAACATGTAAAAGAGGCTCAGGAACGACAGAAGAAAAGTTATGACAAAAGTGCTGTTGTTCGATCTTTCAAGCCTGGGGACAAGGTCCTAGTCCTGGTTCCTACCCAGGAAAGCAAACTTTTCGCCCATTGGCAGGGTCCATATGAAGTTCTAGTGGCTGTCGGTCCGGTCAATTACAGAGTCCACCAGTTAGGTAGGAGAAGGGAGGAGCAAATATATCATGTGAACCTCCTTAAACCCTGGCATGATGAGGAAACCTCTCCTCAGGTAGTGAGTACTGCCATTGAAAAGTCTGAAGTGCTCATAGAGCCAGCCTTGTCCATTCAGCAGAGACAACAAACTGAAGAAATGATTCGTCGGAACAGGGATGTCTTCTCTTCCATTCCTGGGCGCACTACCTTAATCGAATACGACATTGTCACTGCGCCAGGAATCATTGTCAAGCAGAAGCCATATCGTATTCCAGAAGCCAAACGGGTGGACGTGAGAAAGGAGGTCGAGAAGATGCTCCAGTTAGATGTAATTGAAGAGTCCACTAGTGAATGGAATAGTCCCATTGTGCTTGTCCCGAAACCCAATGGGACAATTAGGTTCTGCAATGACTTTAGGCGCCTAAACAGTATGTCGCAGTTTGATGCCTATCCGATGCCACGTGTGGATGAACTAGTGGAAAATCTTGCTGGTAGCAATTATTTAACAACCCTTGATCTAACAAAGGGTTATTGGCAAGTTCCCCTGACTTCCACGGGCAAGCCAAAGACTGCATTTTCCACCCCTGATGGTCTCTATCAATATAAAGTCCTACCCTTTGGGTTGCATGGGGCACCTGCCACCTTCCAAAGGGCTATGAATAAATGGCTACAACCTCACACAGCTTATGCAGCTGCTTACTTGGACGATATAGTGATTTATACCCCAGACTGGGGATCACATTTAGCCAAAGTTGAGGCGGTCTTAGCTTCATTACGGTCCGCAGGGTTAACAGCTAACCCAGAGAAATGTGCCATAGCCATGAGAGAAGCCAAATATTTGGGGTACATTGTTGGTCGAGGGCATGTAAAACCCCAGCTAGACAAAGTGGAGGCAGTCAAAAATTGGACAAGACCAGAGAAAAAGTCACAGTTAAGAACCTTTTTAGGCTTAGTAGGTTACTACAGGCGGTTTGTAAGCCACTTCGCCACTAGAGCTGCTCCACTTACGGACATGTTAAAAAAAAGTTGTCCAGATAGATTAACCTGGTCTGACTCTGCAGAAACCGCCTGGTCTGATCTTCGGTTAGCTCTTTGTTCCTCTCCAGTTCTACAAGTACCAGATTTTACCCGGAGGGTCTTCATCCAAACTGATGCTTCGGGTGTTGGCTTAGGTGCAGTCTTGTCACAGGAGAAGAATGGAGTAGAAAATCCTGTCCTGTACCTAAGTCGTAAGTTGCTTCCAAGGGAACAAAAATATGCCACTGTGGAGAAAGAATGTCTCGCCATAAAATGGGCTACAGAAGCTCTGCGCTATTATCTCCTAGGCAGAGAGTTCACCCTAATAACAGACCATACACCATTAAGATGGATGCAGAACAACCGGGAGGTAAATGCCAAGGTAACCCGCTGGTTCTTGGCACTACAACCTTTCAAGTTCTCACTTAGGCCTGGGATTCTACACAAAAATGCAGATGCGTTGTCACGAAAATATGCGCTCCTCGCGAAGTCCGCGTCCCCCCTACTTGGAGACGCTAGGGGGAGGGATATGTAACAAAAGAATGCATTTAGCTGGCAATATGCAGAGAAAGCAGGGAAGTAGAGTAAAACATTGGCACAGTTATGTACCTAAGTGGAGATTAAACCAGGTAAAAACATATGTGTAGTTTAAAATTGGTTTACTTACATGATTAAAAAGCTGCTTCCTCTCAGCAAACAGACATGGTGGGTCTGATAGTCTAAACAGAGCCAGGGATGGGCGTTTCCTTTTAAAGAGCGGAGTACAATAAGCTCAGTCAACATGTGGATGAGGGAAAAGCTAAGAAGCGCAGGTCTGGATCAGGTCGGCAACCCTTATATCCTGAGCTGGAAGACATCATTGGAGAATGGATTGCTGACAGGAGAGCAAAGGCGTTGGTTGTACGCAGGGCTGATATTCAAGCATTTGCCCTTGCAAAGGCACCACAGTTTGAAATGGTCCCAGAAGAATTCAAAGCATCACAACACTGGTTGGACGGTTTACTTCAGCGATATGGACTGTCTCTAAGAAGATCAACAACACTGTTTAAGCTGGAAGATGTTGAAGTTATTATACGTGCACTTGCATTCAAGTCCTTTGTTGATGGGATCGACTTTTCTAAATACCAAACCTGCAATATGATTGCTTATGGGCAGCACAGTGGCCTAGTGGTTAGCACGTCTGCCTCACAGCACTGGGGTCATGAGTTCGATTCCCGACCATGGCCTTATCTGTGTGGAGTTTGTATGTTCTCCCTGTGTTTGCGTGGGTTTCCTCCGGGTGCTCCGGTTTCCTCCCACACTCCAAAAACATACTGGTAGGTTAATTGGCTGCAATCAAAAATTGACCCTAGTCTCTGTCTGTCTCCCTCTCTGTCTGTCTTTGTGTGAGTGTGTGTATATATTAGGGAATTTAGACTGTAAGCTCCAATGGGGCAGGGACTGATGTGAATGAGTTCTCTGTACAGCGCTGCGGAATTAGTGGCGCTATATAAATAAATGATGATGATGATGATGATGATGATATGGATGAAACTGCAGTGTTTATAGGTCAAGGATCTCAAACGACAGTTAATCACAGGGGTGCCACGTCAATCTACATTCCCACCACTGGCTCTGAAAGTGCTCGCGTTACGTGTGTTTTGGCAATTCGTCTGGATCGAAAGAAAGCCACACCTCTAATCATCAGTAAGGGCAAGACAGATAAGATTGAACATGTTTCAGGCATTTACTTTCTTGAAACTGAAAAAGCCTGGTGCACACAAGCAGTTATAAGGAAGTGGCTGGATTTAATGCTGCCACTTGTTTTGCGAGGTGACCAAAGAGGTCTGATAGTCTGGGATTCAGCCTGCACTAACCGCGCTAAAGACATGAAGATCTTCCTTACAGAGAGAAGAATAGATCAAGTAATGATTCCCGCAGGAATGACTGCCTATCTCCAGACTTTTGATATTGCAATAAACAAGCCATTCAAGGACCATTTGCGCATGGAAGTCAATGACTACATTGAAAATAGAATGGAAAGAAACTTTGTGAAGCCCCGTCTGCAAGAGGTCGTGACTTGGGTGCAGAAGTCATGGGATAAAATTACTGACAGCTGTGTCGCCAATGCACTACGAGCAGGCTACCTGGACAAGACATGCTCATTTAAGGAGAGCTATATTGCTGGACATGACAGATTGGGTCCACTTCTTCTTCAGAAAATGGAGGCGCAAGAAATCCAGGCCGGAATTCGGGGTATGGACACTTATGATGATGTTGTTGAAGAAGATGACATGACCATTTTTGAATAAAGGTAGGATTTTTTGTTCATAATTACCTGTTTATTGAAATTGCTGTCAATGTTAATTAAAATAAGACCTACCCTGAAAAAGAGCCCTATACAATTTTTTTTACCTTCCAAAAAAATAAGACAGTGTCTTATTATCGGGGAGACACGGTAGTTGCTTCCTTAATATAATAGGTCCTATTCTGCATCACTGTACCTCCACCCTTATCTGTCTGTTTAATCATAATTTTGTTGTTATTCTGTAGATCCTTCAGTGTTTCGTTCCTAGTAAGGTTCTTTTTAGATGGGTTGTTATAATCAGAGATACATAGATTCTGTATCATTAATTCCTGGAATATATCGATATTGGTACTTTTTGATTCCAAAGGGTAAAATTTAGATGCTAATTTAAGCCATGATTTAGAATCATTCTCATAATTGGCCAGAATTGCTTGATCTTTTTTAGCGAAATGTCTTTTCAATGTAAGTTTCCTAGTAAATTTGTGGATATCAATATATAATTGGAATTTGTTAGGTTTCTTAATAGGTATAAAGGATAAGCCCTTGCTCAATATTGCCATTTCTGATTGGGATAGTGTATGGGTCATTCAACGGATCGCTGGTTCCTCTGGCTCAAGATCAAGAACTCTATCTGCTCTGCCGGCACCCGTGTTGCGCCGCGGCTGTCCACCATCCTAGCGATGTGCCTGCGCATGTGCAGACCTGGGGACTGGTAAAACCTTCTCCCTCTCCTCATTGGTTGATTAATTACCTCTCGCTATTTAAGACACCCTCTGTCTTACTACCCTTGCCTGTTCTTGGTCCTCATTCCTCTGAGGTAATCAAGGAGTCCAGTGTTCCCGGATCTTGTTAACTGCCTGCCGTGGAAGCCTCCTGCACGCCAGTGGTAATACCTGTCAGCCGCGGATATCTCCACACTACCTCGTATTATACCTGCTATCTGGACAAGTCTCTACTCCACGCCTGTAATACCTGTCAGCCACAGACCACTCCACGCTACCTTGTATTATACCTGCTACCTGGACAAGTCTCTACTCCACGCCAGTGGTAATACCTGTCAGCCACAGATCGCTCCATGCTACCTTGTATCACACCTGCAATCTGGACAAGTCTCTACTCCACGCCAGTGGTAATACCTGTCAGCCGCAGACTGCTCCACGCTACCTTGTATTATACCTGCTACCTGGACAAGTCTCTACGCCACGCCAGTGGTAATACCTGTCAGCCGCAGACCGCTCCACGCTACCTTGTATCATACCTGCAATCTGGACAAGTCTCTACTCCACGCCAGTGGTAACACCTGTCAGCCGCAGATTGCTCCACGCTACCTTATATCATACCTGCAATCTGGACAAGTCTCTACTCCACGCCAGTGGTAATTCCGGTCAGTCGCAGACCTCTCCTCCATCTTGTATTATACCTGCAATCTGGACAAGTCTCTACTCCACGCTAGTGGTAATACCCGTCAGCCGCAGACCACTCCACCACCTTGTATTGCATTTGCAGCCTGGATAAGTCTTTACTCCACGCTAGTGGTGTATCTATCTGCCACAGTTCATCCACATACTATTTGTTCTTGAACTACCTATCTCCATCTACTACTTGTCATTGCATTCCGTACCTGATGGTACGGTACAGCTCCTACTCTCCAGAGACTTTCCTAATCTTCTAGTGTTCCTCTTCCTACCCTGCTCAGGGAGGCCCCTGATCCCATCATGTATAGTTGTAATCCGTCAGTTTGCCATACTCTCCAGGGGGCCGCGACCTGCACAGTGGAAGCCGCTAAAACCCATACTTCCTTGCGGGAGTTCTTGGAGAAGACCAGCCACTGTGTTAGACTCCGCGCCTCTGGTGAGTAGAAGTCAACTTGGTAAATTCTGGGTTGAGACTCCTAGTGTCCGTGACAGTATGGCTAGAAAGGTTGAAGATGTCATTCCTTCTTAGTTTATTATCTGTTATTGCAGGCATCACCTTTTGTGTGATGTGGTTGCCCTCCCGTTTTTCCCGTCTTCTGAGTATCTTCGTTTTAACGGGGGAAGCTACCCTTATATTCTCTCTTAGTGAGTGTTTGCAGAGAATGATTTTCTCCCATGGTGTTAGGCCTGGGGATAAAAAATCATCACTGTCACTTATTTCAGTTTTCTCTAATATTGAAAATCTATTTGTAATGGGTGGTTCCAATCTTATTATTTCAAATGGTCTCAAAATGTGTCTGTTTAAGAGGCCTCGGACTTTTTTGGTCCCTAAAGGGGACAGTTTTCCAATCATTCAGTGGCTTATTCTCTCTATCTGGGATGTATTGTTGTTTGTATTGTTGTTTTATCATTCTCCTGTTCATAGTCTTTCTTGTCCCTGGCAAATTTCCTTTCCTTCACATTAATCACATAATTTTCTATTCTGTCTAGCTTTTTGTTTAATACTTGTTTGTTTGCTTTAAAATCCTCTTTGTCCTTGTGGTGTTCTAGCAATGTCTCCTTGTCCTGTAGTTCATTCTTTACTATATGAAACTACTGTCTTTTTTCATGAATGATCATTTTGTTCAAATTCTTTGAGCATTCATGCAAAATGCTATCCCATTCCTTAATACATTCCTTAATAAAGTTAGGGTTATGCAACCCAAATGTGGGGGATTTATTGATGCGCAGATCTCTTGGAATGCGATCAACCTTCTGGTATTGTTCCAGGCTCTTGATGTCCCACCAGATTTTTGTTTCTTTGAACAGCAACTTCTCTATTTCCCAAAATAAATTGTCATTATGATCAGGGGTATCTGGGTTCTCATTAAATATATTATATATTAAATATATATATATATATATATATATATATATATATATATATATATATATATATATATATATATTGTCCAGATCATGCCATCAGTTCTGTATAAATGATTCAGCTCAGTAATACATGACCTTTGATATATAGTCATGTCATTTGGTGGATTTACTTGCTCTTCAAGGGGATTTGAGTGTATTGTGCAAGCATGACTAATTAACCAAGTAAGAAAGGTGCTTGATAAATGCTGAGCTGTACAGTGAGAGAAATGCATGATAGAAAAGTTTGCCATGAGAAAACAGTGAAGATAGAAAGAGCTTGGAAAAGAAACCATGGGGTTAAGTGTAAGGAACGTGTAGAAGTTTAATGAGATGTATTGTACAGTTTTGTATAATTTCAGGGAAGTGCAGAACATTTTGTCTTGGAAACCTTGTTATTTTCAGAATAAATTACAGAAAGTTCAAATTAGTGACAAAAAGTTGATGCAGAGTTAAAAAAAAGTTTGATATATTTTTTTGTGCATTTTTTTTAACATAGATGTGCTGGAGCCATTCCATGATTTTTGTTGCACGGATACATATTATTTCTGAACATGATTTATTTCTCATGAAAGTAAACAACTGAAAATTTCTCTTTCTAATTGTTGTGTTGAGTTTGCTAATTCTTTACTTCCTGCACAATATATTAATTTACATTCAGTATTTTTTTATATTAGGTAATTCTAAATATCCATGTATGAGAACTGGTACAAATGAAAATGGTAAAGTTTTTCAGATTCTGAGGGCTCATGGGGTAAATGTATTGTGGTGCGATTTTTTCATCTCGTCGGAAATCAGCGAGATGACAGCTAAAATTTTAAGCGGCGCTGCCTTGTAAAGGGAAACTTCCCTTTACAAGGCAGCGCCGCTTTAAATTTTAGAATTTTAGCTGTCAATCGGCGAGATGAAAAAATCGCACCATAATACATTTACCCCATGTGTTAATATTACGCTATAATACACTAGTGTTGTTAATATATATATAAACACATATAAATAAAATAAGCATTGTGTTCTGATGTCATCACTTCCTTTAAATGTTGTATTTATAAGAATTAATGCCCTCCCTGTTTTAAAATAAGAAATAATGCCCCCCCTGTTTTAAATTATTATGATTAATAGAATTTGCCACATATTTCTGTGACCTATATATAAAAGCACTCAGCCTACAGCCTCATGCTGTTATATGGTCTAAGAACTACTTGGTGATTTTTAATAACAATAGAATTTACTGTAAGAAGTGCATTATCCAATATATGAGGAACCTATCCTTGTGTTCCTGCTGCCTCAGGCCTTGTTTCCCTTTATGATGGAGTACTTGTCCTGGATTGGAGCATTTTATATCCTTGTTCTCTTTTATGCATGCCTAGTTCCTGAATTTCGGAAGAGGCTTCCTCCCGGTGTTGGTGGAGGTGGAGCTTAATTACGCTATCCGTGAATTTCTGCATTTCTTAGCAGGGGGCGAAGCCATGGTGACGTGATAGTGTCACCACAGGCCCTTCCTGCACTGGTCACCTGACCTCCCCTCCCAGAGGCTATAATATCGAACCCTCCTCTATTTTAATATGCTTACACTATTCTGCAGTGCCGATCAACTGATTGTGTTGCCTTATTTTGTGATTGGGAATTATTCTGTCTGTCCTTCTGATACTGACCCAACTTTTTCTTGACCCTGATAGTTTGCTAGAGTTCTATGGGAGCACTCAATAAGTGCAAAGTACACAATACCGCAGAGAAGCTTTGAGTTCACACCCTGAAGGCTCTGTTGAAAATAATGTTCTGTCTGTATGCTTTTAACAGGTGTTGTATTTCAATGCCCGTGTATGAGCCTTAACTATATTTTAAAGCATAGTTTGGAAAATTAAATAAAACATTCTGTGGTCTATATTAACTTTTTGCATTGTAACAGTCTTCATGCTGTCTATGATTCTAAATAATAGCTGTCAGCAACTTCAGACCATCTGGTTGTGATACCTGGTTTCTTGTTTATTTTTTTAAATTAGCATATACTGACTCCAACAGAATTAAATTATTTCATCTAATTTAAATGTTATTGCAACAGGAGAAGAAAATAGTGTCTTAAGTGGTTTTCATTTGCATAGACAGAATGAAAATGTGTCTTATAATGCTGCTGTCTGGTTATGTGAATGCAGTTGAATACATCGTGGACCATTACTTTTTCTTGTCTGTGTTTATGGAGACATTTGAATTTGTAGTTTTTAGAGACAGGGGAAGCCATCTTTATTTTCTACAATACAACAATGCTGAATTATCTTTTTTACTTTATACAGAATCAAAATGAACATAACCTGAATTCTTATTAAGCTTTTAGGGTTTAAATGTATGTAACTAAATGAAGTTTTCAATTCCAAAGGGTAAATTTATCAAGCTGCGGGTTTGAAAAAGTGGAGATGTTGCCTATAGCAGCCAATCAGATTGTAGCTGTCATTTTGTAAAATGTACTAAATAAATGATAGTTAAAATCTGATTGATCCTTAGGGGAATCCAATGAAGGATCAGATAACATATTATATATAAAATAACTAAAAGAGTTCCTATTTGTTGTATTGAACACATTTTTAATGACAAATTTCTTTCTATTATCACTTATCTACACTCCATAATATTTTGACGATTAGAGGTTAATGTGTTAACATATATCTTTTAGAATGTACTAATAAAGCAATATGATTTTATTGAAGTAACAGCAACAATTTTTGGTCAATGGTTTAGGGCCCCCTAAGAGAATCCTTTACCTCTTTTTTTCTAATAAATGTAATTATGTTTTAACCTGGTGTTCCACCAAAGTGGGCTGAGTTGATTGTGTTTAATAGAGAGGGGCAAGCAAAGGAGGGTAATCCAATCCGTCTACTATTTACATCCAATCAAAGCACAGAAAAGTGCAGTGGCACTTTCTAGTGGTGAACAAGGGTACCTCAAAAGGTGGCAATTATGCCACCCTGTGTATTTGGCAAGGAGTCAATAACCATTAATAATAGCAATCATAAAATAATACTGCACAGAATATAAATATACTTCTAATTCATCTTATTTTAAAACAATTTTTATTTTATCTTCATGTCTTCTTTTTTATTTCATCTTCCTTCGTCATATTTTTTCTACTATTTTCCTTGTCTTTTCCATCACTCTGCATCAACCAATTAGAGTTCAGAGATGGGTCTATATATGATACTCCACTCTGAAAATCTCTAAAATCTGTGTCGTCCCAGAGTCATGAATAGGGGAGGTTGAGAAGATTTTTCTCCACAATTTAT